>NW_019272033.1:507250-517337 GCF_002738345.1 Cucurbita maxima | reverse complement strand
TTTTTTTTTTTTTTTTTTTTTTTTTTTCCTTTTTTTTTGGTGATAAGAACACTGCCCAAAAACTTTCACCAGGGAGCCAAAGCCACACAGAACCCTAAAAGTTTCTCCCAAATCTTGAACAAAAGGATACCTCCATAGAATGCAGTCCAGATCTTCGAACACTAGTTTGAAAAAAACATGTCATTGAGGTCAAAGCATAAAAGAAGAGGATTTCTAGACCATATTAGTTCTCACGAGGGCAACCAACCATAAGAAAACTTTGACCTTCTTTTCACTTTCTAGAACTTTGAGAAGAAAGGGGGTGGGAATGATGATTAGTAAAAGAGACCAGGTTAGAAAAAGGAAACAATGTCCCAGAAAACACGCTGAAGGAATCAAGAGTTTAAGTTCTCTTATCTCTAGATCCTAAAGAACCAAAAACCTAAGGTAAGATGAACAATCGTCTTAAAGAAAATCAAATCAGTGGCCTCTTAGACCAATTAGGATCTCATAAAATGTATTTGAATAGCAGAAAGGCCCCTGTATGGGGAGAAAATCCCAAGGTGGTGGCTGTCTATCTACCAAGCATATTATAAGATGAAGATTCAAAAAGCCGATAGGTTTCCTGATTCTAGTTTCAAGTATTTGAGAGACAAAAAAAAGTGTTTGGTAAATGTTTTATGTTTTTTGTTTCTAATTTTTCAGAAACGTTTCCGAAATTATGTAGAAATTTTGGACAACAGTAAAATCATGTTTCTTGTGTAGTTTTCACCTTGACCAATTGGATCCAAAGGAAGATCCGAGATTTAAATTAATCCACCAGTCAATAGATTATGGAATTCGTCAACAAGACAACCTCTTTCAAGAGAGTGACAACGCAGGAAAGGTTTGATATAACCTTGTCTTTCAAATTCTAAGCGTGATGCCTCAAGTAGATAGTTGCCCTCAAGAAGATTGGTAAAAGACTAGGAACACAAGGAAAGAGAGAATTAACCTATACAATGCGATACTTTTTTCATTTCCCATATCTTATTGTTAAGGTGCATCAAGGCACACACACCCATGACGGAGGCGACTTGCAACTTACCTTCTTTGCCACATTAGCCATCATGGCATTGACCTTCAATGAGGCATGCATGGCTTTTCACAGCTCACATCAAGTGACATCTTTCATGAAATGCACAGCACTTTTTGAACACACATCCCACCACAAGAAAATATGTTGGGATAAAAGAGCTATAGATGATATGTTTTGAAGATTTCAAATTTTTTTGACAGTGTACTACATTAATGGTGGATCTTTTACCAAGAGTCCTCTGAAATAAAATGCGACTAAGACCCTAAATCTGTATTATAAACAACAATTTAAACCATCATACTTGTAATCTTGATCTTTCACCTTCATAAACAACTCATGTAAAGGAATATCATACAACCCCATTCACATGGAATTGGCACATACGTTCAAAAAGGCCCATACCCCTCCTGATCAGTGATGATTAAGAGGCAGCTAGAGGCAATACAAATACCAAAGAACTAACATTTTCTGATGTAATCATTCTATTATCCAACCTCACTCCACACCCCACAAACAAAAAAAGGGGCAAGAAATGACCCAAAAATTTAAAATCAAAGGCATCATAATGACCAGTAATGAACAGAAGAAAAATGTTATAAGCGAAAGCTAAGGATGCAGAAGATCAAATCCTAGTTTAGCAGAAATCAAATATTGCTGATAAACCATATTTGCATATTGCATTCGTATATTCAGTTAAAGAAACATAATTCTGAACATATTCCCTTATACTTGCTTTTCCTAAAAAAAAAAAAAAAAGGAAAAAACATGTCAACATTTCTGACAAAAAAGACAACATTTTCTCCAACCAAAAGAGAGAGAAAAAGAAGAGACAAAGAACTGGCTTAACAATCCTGATCTAATCACTAATTCTACTTCTAAAGAATGGTGACTGGAAAAGCCACGAGACCCATATGGGCCACAGTCAAACAAACATGTGCAGAAATATGTATTTATATATGTATAGATACGTGTACAGTTATATGTATATGCATGTATGCATGTGTGTATGCGTCAAAGCTATAAATTTACATTGTGAAAATGCAACAGAGTTATGCTGCCTTAGAGGAGGCACACGATCTTTGACACATTATCTAGTAAGATAATATTGTTGCACCAGCAGCAATACAAATGCAATCAGAATCACAATTAGGAAAAATAAATGAGAAACAAACGTCAGCACATTAAACAAACCAGTGTTAAAAAGCACATAAGATTGAAAAATGCCAGGGAATCTAGTACAGAAGGACGCTGAAACTAGTGCTAGAAAATCAAATTTTAGAGTTTGCATACCATGCTTACAATGAATTGTATAAGAAAGGAGATCAAACAAATTATGAACACGCATGAGAACTTTTGGATATTATACCTAAAACATGGAATATATTCTCCTTTCTATTCCATCACAACACCAACAACAATGATAATAAATAAACAAATTAAATAATTTTACTTCTTTTCCTTTTATAGTTCTAAAATAGCAACCATAGACTTATACATGAAAGGCCCTTGAAGTTTTATAGGACCTTGAATACTTTCCAGAGGCATTTATTTCTTGGCCAATCTTCTTTTTTCTTAGTCATATGAAGCTACTCAGTCCCATTTCAAAAATAATTTTTAGAAAAATGCCACAAACACGTATGCAGAAAATATTTGGAAAAGATGTAGATTATAACAGCAAACATCCAAGTTTAATAATACTTACGGAGCCATCCAGCGGTAGGTTCCAGTCTCAGGTGTCATGCCCTCTGTCTGCACCTCAATCCGAGCTACTCCAAAGTCAGCAACTTTGATAGACTTGTCTGCAAAAATCAAAAGGTTATCTGATTTCAAGTCCCTGTGAATCAACCCAAGGCCATGAACATATTCCATCCCCCTGGCAACATCCAAAGCTTGTTTGACAGCTAATTTCAATGGGACAGAGCGACTTTGTCGCTTCATCAAGAACTGCCTAACTGAACCACCCTTTGCATATTCAGTAACAATGCACCAAACCATTGGCTTATGGCATGATCCAATAAACCGGACAATATTTGGGTGCTTCAGAGTAGCAAGCATCATCACCTCCTGCTGATATTGCTGTTCCATTAACTGAGCCTTCTCTACGTCATTCTCTGGCCTCTCCAAGATCTTGATAGCGACATCTTCGCCATCATAAGTACCTCTGTAGAGTTTTCCAAAGGCACCTTGAGCAAAAGCCTCCCCCATATTAAGTTTCCTTAAATCAAGAGTCCACTTCTCAAAATTTTCAAGACCCTGGGTGGGTGTATTACTATCAAATAAAGCTCGGGCTAGTGCATCATCACTCAGGTGATGTCTAACTCTTCCACGATGGTTAACACTATGTTGAAAAGTATGGTTATCATTTGCACGCCGCCGCAACCCTTGGTGATTTAAGATCCGAGTATGAGACTCATTCGATCCAACACTGCTGTTATCTAAAGACATGGCAACTGACCCTCCATCATTGCTCGTTTGCAAGCTTGCAAAGCTGTCAATAGACATATTGGTTCCCTCACCAAGTTTATGGTAAAACCCTTGTGATAGATCATATGCATGCTCGTTTAAATCGATCATTCCAGGGAATTTTTGACCACCCTCCAACATTTTTCCACTATAAGAGAACCCTTTGATTCCCTTTATATCTTTAGCATCACCGATGCTAGGTCCACAGATGGCTAATAGAATCTGTACCAAACAACCAAATGGAAAAGAAAGAGCATTCTTGAGTAAAAACAAATATTTGTTTGTATTACAGACTTAGCAAACAAAACAACTAACATGTAGCGTACTAAAAAGTTAAAAAAAAAAAAACAAACAAACAACAAACAACTCTAGTACAGACCTCCATGAAACTTAAGCAAACAGGGCAAAGAAAAATCATGAAACAAAACCAAAAACAAAAGCCCTTTTAGCATAACCCTCCCAACTTAAAAAATCTCAACAAAAAACATCCGTGTAGATTTCTAACCATTTCGAAAATTAATAGATTCACAACACTAGCTAAACAATCCAAGCCAACTAAGTCAAAACCCCAAAAAAAAATATATATATAATAACAAACTAATTCGAAGACTTCGGTAACAACCCAGTTGAAAACTTGAAGTTTACCACAAACTAAAACTCAACATCATGCATCAAACATCAGCACAATTTAGCAAAACAGAAGCATCCCACAATCGAAGAGAAGGAGACCCCAATTCATGAAGTTTAAAGTCAAAAAGATACCTGGATCAGGAGGTCAAAGCGTGGCAATTCCGATGTGCCAAGTCCTCAACACCAATTGAAGAAGCTAAGAACAGATCGAATCGAAAAAAAAAACAGCGGAAAAGGAGAAAAATCCCCGAAGTCGAGTATGAAAACGAAGAAGAAAGTGAGCGGAGGAAATTGGCTATGAACTATAGAGAGAGAAGGAGAGAGAGAGAGAGAGAGAGAGAGAGAGAGCTCCACAAGTCTTCTTGCTTGTTTTTCCATTTTATTTCCTTTTTTCTTCATTTTAATTTTAATTTTATTACAAAGACTGTTGAGAAATCATTCCCTGTATACACTCACACTCTATTTCCGTATTTCGTCTTCTCCTTACGGTTTAGTCGTTGAAATTACGGCACCAGCATCCATTTAAAGAGCGCCACGTGGATTTTCGCATAGTTCCACCCTACTCTACTCTCACTAGGCGCGTGTGTACGTGAATTTTTCTTAACCTTTACCTTTCCTAAATATTAATCTTCCACAAAAAATTCCAATGCTTTTTATTTTTTTTAAATAATGAAAAAATGAAGTTTCAATTTAATTAAAAAAAAAAAACCTATATCATTAATTAGCTACGGTCTCGTTAAAATTTGACGAGTGGAATCCTCTATCATAACTTCGAAAAAGAACATCTGCGTATTTACTCGAGAAAGAAAATCGGATAAGATTCGTTTGTTTTATTTATGTTGCTGGCCAAAACGGTTCATAACCGTGGGATCGTAAATTGTTCGATTGTCCTATATCTTTAATAACGAAGATTTATATTTCATCTTGAATGTATGGTAAAAGCGAATCTATATCAGATATGTAATTTAAGGTAAGTAAATACACATTTTAAATTTTAAGTTCGTGACTCAGAAAATTGGACAAGTGTTCAATACGTTCATTGCATTAACGAACGGATAAATATATATTCTTTTTAAAAATTTTAACTACATGCTTTAGATTTTATTAAATTTAAATTAAATTGATTAAATATTCTATATTTAATTTAAATAAAATTCACCCATTAAACAAGAATAGAGTGAATATTTCAAAGCTTACTCATTTGAAGTTTGAACAAGAAACAAAATTTAAGCCCTACATTAAAAAATTAAAAAAAATAAATAAAACTGAGAATTAAAGTTAATTAATTTTATTTTGAATTACAAATAATAGTGGGGTGATTATATGCACTTAATTAAATATTGGGCAAAATAAAAACTTTTAGATGGCAAAACTTAATTAAATATTCTTGTTACATAACGATACCCTATGTGACCACACAGCTCTTAAACACTCATTTACCTAACAAATGATCACGGGCTTTACTCTAGTCTCTAAGCGTATAGCTCTTGTTGTGCACAGTATTTGGTAGTTAGCTTAGTCTGCGCAATGCTAACCGGTATCCAAAGATGAGGCGTTACCTCCATAGACTCTGTATCAAGTGGGGACAACATGGTGAGCGCTAGCCTACTTGTCATTTATGAGAGGTTAGCTGGCGAATTCGTCCAACCGGCCATGAAATTACCCAAGGTTGAAGGGTGCTACTCCCCGATACGTGCCAACTCCACTGGTTACCCCACATGATCAACATCCTCCCATAGGACAGATCTTCCATGTAGAGTAACCACTGACTACCCCCATGATCAATGCCCTACCACACGATGAATCTATAGTTCAAGGTAATCCATCAAACCACTGAGTCACACATTTCTAACCAGTCTCATGCCTAGCTCAACGGTACCATATCGAAGGGAAAAGGGAAGCAAGGTTCTTCATATACTATACCAGCTCTATCGACCTAAGAGGCTACCTTTCTCATTTTTGAATGTCGTGGAGGTCTGTTAGGTTGTTAGGGGCGTCTAGGTGGTTTAAATCACATCTCTCATTTCTATGACATGCTCTCCTCAGGCCAAATCGATCTTTGGGTGCACATAAGTCTAAACCTCTAATTGCTCACGATGCTAAGGTGCAAGGTCTACTGGAAGCGTAATGACCTGGGTCAACAGTAAACCACACTAGTTGTAGCGCCCTAATCTCAACTAACTCCTCTCATGCATGCTTTGCTAAGAAGATATTCTTATCAATCACCTAAGCGCGTAATCCATGATTTAAACTTCACCTTAGTAATATTTGGGTATGAAGAGGTCTAATGGATGCTTAGGTCAACTAGGTGGCTTAATGCAAACTTCCAACTCGGCTACTTTGTTTTGACTCCTCCAGTCATTCTTAGTTTGGGAGCACTAGGGTCAAGACCCTTTGTCCGTCACTCACAATCTTAAGGTGCTCGGTCTACTGAAGGCGTCCTGACCTAGGTCATCATCTAGCCAACCTAATTCTAACGCCCTAGCTTTGTGCAGATAAACACGCTAAGAGAACACACAATTAAACACCTGGAGCTACACACATACAAGCAAACAAAGCTCAAAGAAGAGATAACATCCATCAATCACTCAGAGCACAAATCACAGTAGCTCACCTTCTTTATAACGCAGTGAAGAGTATGTAAAACATCATTCATTGCAAATCTAATCCTAGGGGTATTTTTGTAAATTCTTACCTCAAGCTTACCACACTCATCCATATTGCCTAAGTGGTATGCATATTTTCTTTCTAGTTTTGCCTAATACATAAAACAGCATGGTTCTCCTACATCCAACTTAGGGACATAAGAGTAAATATCTTCATTAAGGTCAAAAATAGCCTGGATAGTGTCGAAAAATAGGGATGAACCACAAATAGTTAAAAATCGAGTCAGATAGCCGATTGAGAGTTGCGGAAGCACGCAGAGCCGAAGTCAAGCCAAAACAAGAGGGTGCGGGTTGCGATTGTGAGCTAGGTCGGGTTCACGGGTACGGAAAGCAGGCACGTGGATTAGAGCTAGGTTGGGTATGCAAAACGATATGCGGGTCGTCGCAATAGTCGGCCGAGGCTTGTGGGTCGCGCACACGAGTTGGACCAGAAGGAGGCGTCTGATGGGTGCTGGATTTTCTGGATTTATTTTTCCATGTATATATTGGAAGTTATTAAACAAAATAATAAAATAATAATAATAATAATAATAAATTAATTAATTAAATAAAAGCATTTATAAAATAAAATAATTTAGAATCATCTCGGCTTATACTAATTATAATGAATCATCTTAGTACCCTTTGCACACTGACATGACTAAGTTTATAGCATGATTTTGATATCAAGTTAGAAATTACTATTTCCACAATGGTATGATATTGTCCAACTTAGCCAATGTGAAACTTTCATCAAAACGATTCTCTCTCCAACCAATGTGAGACCTCACAATCCACTCTTTTGGGGGCTACCGTCCTTGTTGATACACTAATCGATGTCTGACTCTTATAACGTTTGTAATAGTCAAAGCCCACAACTAGTAGATATCATCCATTTTGGTCGGTTACATATCATCGTCAGTTTAATGGTTTTTGAAATGGGTCTAGGGAGAGATTTGGCCCTAAAATCATTTAGAAAATGGAGAAAAACATATCACACCGGTCGTATTGGACCAAACTAGTTTACTCGAACGGATCAGTTGAACCTATCGAACCGGTTCGTCTTCTTCCTTGCGCCTACATGCTTACCAGTTTCCTAGCTTCTAAATTTTTCCTCTAGCAACTCAAATTATCAAAGACAAATTTGAAGGTATAGCCATAGAAGAACACAAATTAAAAACTCCAAAAGTTAACCTTTAACTCTGATAAGCTCTGACAATATTGTAAATTCATAACTATTAAATATAAATATAAATTTATTTCTAGTGAATCTCTTTTAATAATCCTAATTTTCCAACCTAACATAATTAGGAATCGAGAAAATAGTATTAAACCGACCTTAAATCTTTTTGATAAGGTCAAATTCAATTTCGAGAGGGTAAAAACATAGAAGTCAGTATAAAGATGTTTAACTTGAGTCGAGCGAAGCCAAGCCGAATGAGCCAATAGAAGGGCACACATCACACGCGTATAAGGCTAGAGTGCGCATGGGTCGTGGTTTTGGGTCACGCGTCGTGTGAGCATAACTTCAATTTCGAGTACAATATATTCATAATTTTAAAATTAAGAACTAAATTTATAATTAATCGAAATATTTTCAATGCTTTAAATAACACGTGTGTTTTTGTTAAATAAATAATAAATATATAATCCACCATTTTATGTTAGATCTAATTTAACTGATTAAAATATATATTTTTATAATAATTTAAAATAAAATTGAGAACGCAAACCCTAATTGGAAAAGAGGTAAATTTGGGGAAATTTGTATTCCATCCATCACTACTTAAAAGGGGAATTTTTATTGTTTATCACTAAATTCGTTATTGATTAATTAAAGTTGAGGCCCCACGGGGAAAAAAGTGCATAAAATGGGGTCCTAATCCATCACCATCGATTCTCTTAAACACTAATTAATTAATTAATTAGGGGTATTAGGATGGTGCATGAATCTGAGTATTAATAGATTAATTAATTAATTTTCCAAAAAAGAACATGAATAAAATAATGGGCAGAGGGAGAAATGGGTTAGCGACGAAGGACGTGGATAAAAGGGGAAGGAAATGGATTGCGAGAGAGAGAGAGAGAGAGAGAACCGACGTTGACTTAAATGGTTTCCTTCTCAATTTCCCCACTTTCCGTTTGCTTGTCTTACAACTCCCCAAACCCCACCCCACCCATAAGAAGTTAGAGAGAAAAGTTAGAGAGAGAGAGAGAGAGAGAGAGAGAGAGCTGAAATTTAATTGAAAATCCCCAGAGACATTGGATTTGGACTCTAAATGCCTTTCTGGGTCTGTGAAATTTGAGAGAGAAATGGTGGAACAGAGAAGATTCGTGGGCGTAAACGAGAAGAACCACTGATGCCGCCTTGTGGGCGTTTCTTTGTTTACCTCAAATGCGCAGAAGAATCCAGGTAATTGATTGATTAATTGATTGATGGATTGATTATTGATCGATTGATTGATTATTGATCGATTGATTGATCATTCTTGTTTTGATTTCTGGTGTTAGTTAACCCAGAAGCTGTTTTGGGGGTTAGGTTTTTGAAGTGTTCTTAGTTCGAATCATTTGCTGATGAAATGGGTGCTGCGAATGTGTGTGTGTGTGTGTGTGTGTGTGTTTTGATCTCAAGCTAGGAGCGTTGTTATTTCATCTGGATTTTGGGTGCTGGCGATCCTCCAATCGGTTGAATGGTTGAGTATGTTCTTGAGCTTTTTTAGGTTGAGATTTCCTTGATGTGGAATGAGTTTATTTTCTTTTGCAAATATGGTGGATCTGGTGTCTGTTGTGGTTATGAAATTATGATATCAACTATGGCTGTTGTATACCCAGCCCTATAACGAAGAACAGAGGATTTCGTCTAGAAGATTTATGCAAAACATTAAAAGGGTTTTGTTGGTTGATTTTGAAGATAAACTTTAGTTTAGAAACAGAAGTAGAATGCCCCTGTTCGATGTATTATCTGATTCGTTTGTTCTCTAGGGGTGAGGTGGTGTTGATAGTTCCACTGGGAAGGTTTTCTTCTAAGGAGGTTGGACACAGACGCGGACATGACACTGTGAGGTACCACCTCAGTTGGGGAGGAGAACGAAACACCCTTTATAAGGGTGTGGAAACCTCTCCCTAGTAGACACGTTTTAAAAACATTGACGGAAGCCCAAAAGGGAAAGCCCAAAGAGGATAATATCTGCTAGCAGTGGGCTTGTGCCGTTATAAATGGTATCAAAGCCAGACACCGGGCGATGTGCTAGCGAGGAGCCTGTTTCCTAAAGGGGGGGGGGGGGGGGGGGGG
>NW_019272033.1:488627-506888 GCF_002738345.1 Cucurbita maxima | reverse complement strand
GGGGGGGGGGGGGGGGGGGGTAAACATGAGGTGGTGTGGGGTGGATTTGGTGGGGGGTCCCACATCGATTGGAGAAAGGAATGAGTGCCAGCGAGGATGCTAGGCTGTGAAAGGGGGTGGATTGTGAGATCCCACATCGGTTGAAAGGTGAACGAAACAACCTTTATAAGGGTGTGGAAACCTCTCCATAGCAGACATGTTTTAAAAACCTTGAGGGGAAGCCCAAAGAGGACAATATCGACTAGTGGTGGGCCTGGGCCATTACAGACACGAACACGTTTCCGAAGTGATCGCGGTTCTTTGGTTTTATCTGGGTCTGTATAGGTTGTTGAAATCGACAACTAATGTGCTATATGAACGTGTATCTTTGATTTGGCGTGTTCATTTGTATAAATGCTTTTGTTTTTGTGAACCAGATAAACAGTTAAGTTGTAGGCGAGCGAGGTGTGGTCGCCATGGAGGGTTGTTACTGCATCGAGCCACAATGGCCTGCTGATGAGCTGTTGATGAAGTATCAGTATATATCTGATTTCTTCATTGCGCTTGCGTATTTCTCGATCCCCTTGGAGCTCATCTACTTTGTGAAGAAATCTGCAGTGTTTCCTTACAGATGGGTTCTTGTTCAGTTTGGTGCTTTTATTGTTCTTTGTGGGGCAACACATCTTATAAACTTATGGACTTTTACGATGCATTCAAGAACTGTAGCAGTAGTAATGACGACAGCGAAGGTTTTAACCGCTGTGGTATCGTGTGCAACTGCCCTTATGCTTGTACATATTATACCAGATTTATTAAGTGTCAAAACTAGAGAGCTGTTTTTGAAGAACAAGGCTGCTGAATTGGATAGGGAAATGGGACTCATTCGTACGCAAGAAGAAACTGGCCGACATGTAAGGATGCTTACTCATGAAATTAGGAGTACTCTTGATCGACATACGATACTGAAAACCACTCTCGTTGAGCTGGGAAGAACTTTGGCTTTGGAAGAGTGTGCACTTTGGATGCCAACTCGTACGGGATTGGAACTTCAACTATCGTATACTCTTCATCAGCAGAATCCAGTTGGATATACTGTCCCCATGAATCTCCCTGTGATCAGTCAAGTTTTTCATAGTAACCATGCAGTAAAAATATCCCCGAGTTGCCCTGTGGCTAGACTACGACCTCTTGCTGGGAGATACGTGCCTGGAGAGGTTGTTGCTGTTCGTGTCCCTCTATTGCATCTTTCTAATTTTCAAATAAATGACTGGCCCGAGCTTTCAACTAAGCGATATGCGCTCATGGTTTTGATGCTTCCATCAGATAGTGCTAGACAATGGCGCGTTCATGAGTTGGAGCTGGTTGAAGTTGTTGCTGATCAGGTATTCATGAACTTGTTTATCTTTAACTTGTTAGCATGGTTTTTCTTTATTCAAATACGACATTCCTCCGTGCAATCTTATAAGAAGTTAAATGCAGCACGTTTGTCTAGAATTTCCATATTCGATTTTTTGGTGACTTGATAAATCTCTTCTGACCATTAATCCGTGTATGTACATTTCGAATCAGGTAGCAGTTGCTCTTTCTCATGCTGCAATCTTAGAAGAGTCGATGAGGGCTAGGGATCTTTTAATGGAGCAGAACGTTGCCCTTGATCTAGCCAGGAGAGAAGCCGAAACAGCAATACGTGCCCGGAATGATTTCTTGGCTGTCATGAACCATGAGATGAGAACTCCGATGCACGCAATTATTGCTCTCTCTTCATTACTGCAAGAGACTGAACTTACACCCGAGCAACGCCTAATGGTTGAAACAATCTTAAAAAGCAGCAATCTTTTAGCCACTCTGATAAATGATGTTCTGGATCTTTCAAGGCTCGAAGACGGTAGTCTACAACTGGACATTGGCACGTTTAATCTTCACGCCGTTTTCAAAGAGGTCTGGCAAGCAGTGTTATATAATTAGCTGTGTTGCAAATAGCTATTACCTATCTGATAATGTAAAATCAACACTAATTGTTTCAGGTACATAACTTGATCAAGCCCATTGCACTAGTAAAAAAGTTGTCGTTGACCTTACATTTGGGTCCTGATTTACCAGTATTCGCCGTTGGTGACGAGAAACGTCTCATGCAAACTATTCTTAATGTCGTGGGTAACGCCGTGAAATTTTCAAAAGAAGGTAGCATTACAATCACTGCCATTGTTGCAAAATCCGAAACCTTCAGAGAATTACGACTTCCAGATTTTCACCCTGTGCCAAGCGATAGTCAGTTTTATTTACGTGTACAGGTTCGTTTACTCGACACTTAGAAGGTCTTCTAATATCATTCCATAGAAAACATGTTCAAACTTTTTTCTGGATATATAGGTAAAAGATACTGGATCTGGAATTAGTCCTCAAGATATTCCGAAGTTGTTCACGAAATTTGCCCAAACTACCGTGGCAACACGGAACTCTGCTGGCAGTGGTCTTGGGCTTGCAATTTGTAAAAGGTACCAATTTTTATAGCGGGTTTTTTCTCTTATTGATCTCGAATTATCCCTTATTGATTATAAGCCTTGTTTCACGCACACGCTCACACACTTAATGAATATACGATCCTCATATCCCTTTCCTTATGTGCTATGTAACTAGGTTTGTGAACCTTATGGAAGGACATATATGGCTTGAAAGTGAAGGTCTTGGAAAGGGATGTTTAGCCACTTTCATTGTAAAACTTGGAATTGCTGATCAATCAAATGATTCAAAGCTTCCCTTTACATCAAAAATTCATGAAAACAACGTTCACCTAAGTTTTCCTGGACTCAAAGTCCTTGTTATGGAAGAAAATGGGTAAGTAACATTTTTCCGTCTTTATTTATGTGTAAATATGTTTGCTCGTAATGTTCTTGTCCTTTTGAACGAGTAGACGTAGGTTAGTCGAAAAGGAAATTAATCAATACGTGAAGAATTCGTATTTCTTTACGAGACCAGAAGCTGCTCAAATTTGATTGGAATAAGCTGTTCTCCTATTATTCTTTTATACACAGCTTTGACACTAGATTGAATTTTCTTCTCTGTAAAAACATTTTATGTTCTTCAGCCACTATCTCAAAGATTCGATGAAGAAACTTCGAGTTCAGTGGCTTTAGTGGTTTTAGTGGTTGGAGAGGGGGAACGAAACATTCTTTATAAGGGTGTGAAAACTTCTCCTTAACTGACGCGTTTTTAAAACCTTGAGGGGAAACCCAGAAGGGAAAGTCTAAAGAGGACAATATCTGCTAGTAGTGAGTTTGAGTTGTTAAAAATGGTATCAGAGCTAGACACCGGGTGGTGTGCCGGCGAGGACGTTGGGCTCTCAAGGGGTGGATTGTGAGATCCCACGTCGCTTGGAGAGGGGAACAAAACATTTCTTATAAGGGTGTGGAATCCTCTCCCTAATAGACGCGTTTTAAAACCTTGAGGGGAAGCCCAAAAGGGAAAGTCTAAAGAGAACAATATCTGCTAGAGGTAGGTTTGGGCTATTACAAATGGTATTAGAGTTAGACACCGGGTAGTGTGCCAGCGAGGACGCTAGGCTTCCAAGGGGGGGATTGTGAGATCCCACATCGGCTGGAGAGGGAAACGAAACATTCTTTATAAGGTTATGGAAACCTCTCCCTAATAGACGTGTTCTAAAACCTTAAGGGGAAGCCCAAAGAGGACAATATTTGCTAGCGGTGGGTTTGGACTTATGACATTGTGTTTGACACAAATAGTGACCAGATAAGACTCGGATCTCTGAGTCTTCTATAATCAGTGTTTCCCATGATTTAAACTTTTCTAGTTTGGAAACCATGCTAAATTTGAATCGTTTTCCAAGTTCTAACACTCGTGCTGTATTTCCTGTCACAGAGTTAGTCGATCGGTGACTAAAGGACTTCTTGTACATCTCGGATGTGAGGTAACAACAGCAGGGTCAATCGAGGAGTTCTTACGCGTCGTCTCCCAAGAACACAAAGTGATTTTCATGGATATCTGCACTTCTGGTGTCGATGGTTACGAACTAGCGTTTCGCATGCGCGAAAAGTTTATGAAATGCCATGAAAGACCGTTTATGGTAGTACTCACTGGGAACTCGGACAAAGTAACAAAAGAGAGCTGCCTTAGAGCCGGCATGGACGGGCTAGTACTAAAACCCGTTTCAATTGATAAAATGAGGAGTGTATTGTCGGAACTTATAGAGCGTCGAGTTCTATTCGAGACGTGTTGAAGGAGCAGGGTATAGAGGAGATATCTAGCAGTCTGTTGTGTTGTGTACATACAAGGCATATCCCAGGTTGCTATCAAAGCCTGATCTGCCACTTGCACTACAATACCCAAAAGGAACAAGGCAGAGATGTGTATAAACATTTTGAGGAGTTCCTTGAAACAAGTTAGATGTCATCCCGTTGCTTTGCTACTTTTTCTTTTTAATAGAGAATGTTTTATATTTTCTTGAATTCATCTCTCTCTCTCTCATTCATTTCGGTTTTTTCGTCGTATCGAGGGTAGAGAAGATGAATATAATTTCCTTCTCGACCTAGCTAACAAATAAAAACGAGACTCTCTACTCTAGGGCATAAGTCATCCTAAATTCAGACCAAACTCTACTTTGTTTGAGCTGCTCTCACTCTTACGCATATTCATAAGATCTTATTCTGGACTGAACAAGTACATAGAGATCCTTGTCAGAGAGGGATGGTAAAGTTTAGGTCAGGTAATGGACTATGAGGGAGTATGCAAACAGAACCTGCCGTTAACTCAAATCGTTTGACTGATTGTCTCTTTAATATTCAATTATTGGTGTATGAGCGAAACTAGTTTTCAGGCCATCTTGGAGTTTTCAGAGCTGAAGATCCCTCAAACAGGAATCTATCATTAACCCAAACCGTTTGACTAACTATCCCCTTAATATTCAATTATTGGTGCATAAGTGAGAATCTAGTTTTCAGGCCATCTTGGAGTTTTCAGAGCTAAATATCCCTCAAACAAGAACCTATTGTAAACCCAAACCATTTGACTGATTGTCCCCCTTAATATTCAATTATTGGTGCATAAGCGAAACTAGTTCTCAAACCATCTCGAAGCTTTTAGAGCTGAAGATTCACGTGAGGGTATACGCCTATTAGAGCATTTATATTTATTTAATTATTGTTTTTTTCTTTGGATATAAGGATTCGTTAGGGTTTTGTTGGTTCAATAACCGGTTCGGTTTATCCTTTCAGTTCCGTTTATTCTTCCTCAGCTGCAACCATTCATGTCGTCTTCTAACCGTTTGATTCTTTTTTTTTTCTGTGACTGATAAACCCTAGTAAATAGAAGAAGAAGAAGAAGATCTTGTGTGGATTCCATTTCCATATCCAGATATTTTGGTGGGGTGTCTTTGTAGGGACGAACCATATTCGAAACCATGGCCCCACCCTCATAAACCCTATTCCCATTTCATATCTCGTATGCGCCTTCTATCATCTCTTCTATCCTCAACGAATCCTCTTCCTCACCATTTCAATTTTCCTCTCAGAAACGCCTTTTCCTTTCAATTCCGTAATTTCCCACGTCTTTTTTCAATGGATTCCTCCGAGCGATCGCTCAGAAATGCCCTTTCTCTAAAGCAATTGGCTGTTGAAGCTCAAGGCGATGCTGTTCGGGCCCTCAAGGCTGCCGGTGCTGCCAAGGCTGAGATTGATGTCGCTATTGAAGCTTTGAATGGATTGAAGATCGAGAAGGCTTCGATTGAGAAGCAGTTACAGGCGGTTGTTAGTGGGGCTGGCGGCGGCGATGGCGCCTTGAACAGGGAGTCGTTCCGGCAAGCTGTGGGTAACACTCTTGAGAGGCGTTTGTTTTACATTCCGTCCTTCAAGATTTACCGTGGGGTTGCTGGATTGTACGATTATGGCCCTCCCGGTTGCGCAGTCAAGTCCAATGTTCTTGCCTTTTGGCGTCAGGTTTGCTAATTGAATTATCTTTTTCTTTGGGTTTCTCGATTCAGAATTGTTCCCAAGTTTTGTTGCCAGTGAGATTCGAAAGTGGATTCGTCATCTCCTACTGTATACATGAAAATCTGTTCAATTCAATTATGGTCTGGAAAGTGGCATAATTCTCTCTTTTTGTACTCTTTGGCAGCATTTTGTTCTTGAGGAAAATATGTTGGAAGTTGATTGCCCTTGCGTTACGCCAGAAGTAGTCCTGAAAGCGTCTGGTCACGTGGATAAGTTCACGGATCTTATGGTCAAGGATGAGAAAACTGGGACCTGCTACAGGGCAGATCACTTGCTTAAGGATTTCTGTAATGAAAAACTTCAGAAAGATCTTAGCATATCCTCTGAGAAGGCAGCGGAATTAAAGCATATTCTCGCCATCTTGGACGATCTTTCTGCTGATGATCTGGGTGCTAAAATTAAGGAATATGGTATTACAGCTCCAGATACTAAGAATCCACTATCCGATCCTTACCCATTTAACTTAATGTTTCAAACCTCAATTGGCCCATCTGGCTTGCTCCCTGGGTGAGTATTCGATCCAAATTTACGCACTTTCATTTTGATTTACTTCATTTTCGAATCAGTATATTGTAACAATTTTCTATTCAACTTGTGACTTTTTGCCATTTAGTTCTCATATTTTACACAGGAGAAAATGGTTGACTCTCGGTCAATGCTAATTTAGATGTGTAAATATGTAAATGCTGCAGGTACATGCGCCCTGAAACTGCTCAAGGCATATTCGTCAATTTCAAAGATTTGTATTATTACAATGGAAACAAACTACCCTTTGCTGCAGCACAAATTGGGCAGGCTTTTAGAAATGAGGTTATATACTATTTTTCTTAAATTGCAAGATGGTTAGCCACTTGTTTTTGAGCTTCTTAATTATGTTTATAAGCTATGGATGAGACAGCAGTGTTACAAGAATGACCTGTGTTTCACTTTGTCTTACATTACCATGTCTCCTATTTAGCGGTTCTTGCAATTGTTGCTTTCAAATGTGTGAGATCCCACATCGGTTGGAGGGGGGAACAAAACATTCCTTATAAGGGTGTGAAAACCTCTCCTTAGAAGACGCGTTTTAAAACCGTGAGGTCGAGGGTCAAAGCGGATAATATCTGCTAGCGGTGGGCTTGGGCTGTTACAAATGGTATCAGAGCCAGTCATCGGGCGGTGTGCTAACAAGGACACTGGGCCCCAAGGGGTGCGGATTGTGAGATCCCACATCGGTTGGAGAGGGGAACAAAACATTCCTTATAAGGGTGTGAAAACCGTTCCCTAGAAGACGTGTTTTAAAACCGTGAGGTCGAGGGTCAAAGTGAACAATATCTGCTAGCTGTGGGCTTGGACCGTAACAAAATGGTTCTTCTTGCTAGCCCTTGTCCTAGGTTTACCTGTTTTATAGCCTTTGGTGTGTAAGTTCAATTTCCAGCCCATCTGTCTTACTACAGATATCTCCTCGACAAGGGCTGCTTAGAGTTCGTGAATTCACACTAGCAGAGATTGAGCACTTTGTTGATCCAGAAGACAAATCTCATCCAAAATTTGCTGATGTTGCCAATTTGGAGTTTTTGATGTTTCCAAGAGAGGAGCAAATGTCTGGTAATTCTGCAAAGAAAATTCCATTGGGCGAAGCTGTTTCTAAGGTTTGTGTATTGATTATCTCTGCCTCCTTTATTTCACTACCATGTCTCCTGTACTTGTTTACTAGGCTGATTTGTTATGTCATGATGCAGGGAACTGTAAATAATGAAACTCTTGGCTACTTCATTGGGAGAGTATATCTTTTCCTAACTCGCCTTGGCATAGACAAAGACCGTTTGCGTTTTCGACAGCACCTTGCAAATGAAATGGCTCATTATGCAGCTGACTGTTGGGATGCCGAGATTGAATGTTCTTATGGTTGGATTGAATGTGTTGGCATTGCTGATAGATCTGCATATGATTTACATGCTCACACGGTATGAACTCAGCCCAAACCTTATGTTTTCCAAATAATTGTAATTCAATACGGTGTCTTTAATTTTATGGCAGAAATTCCATTACTAGTTTAGTTTTCATTGAGCTCATTTAAACTGTCTTATTGTTTGATAGGATTTGTAAGATAGAAGTGTCTTTTAACAGTTCTACCATTAAGATAGTGTCTATAATTTCAAGTTGCATGTAAAATAGACTCATTTTTTTTCCTTTTCCTCTCCTTTTAATAGGAAAAAAGTGGTGTTCCACTTGTAGCACATGAGAAATTTGCTGAACCAAAAGAAGTTGAGGTACTGCTCATTCGTGCTATCTCTGAAGTTATTGAGATCTGCAAGTACCTTCTTCATGACAAAAAAAAAAAAAAAGTTTTTTCAATGCTTTACTCATGAAATTAAATTACAGAAATTGGTCATTGCTCCTGTTAAGAAAGAACTCGGCCTCGCTTTCAAGGGAAGTCAAAAGAACGTGGTTGAAGCTTTGGAGGTAAATTATGGAATTTTTTCTGCCGGGTATTTACAGCATCTGTATATTTTTCGAAAACCCGACGTATTGCAATATGTTTTAGGCAATGAAGGAGAAAGAAGCCTTAGAGATGAAGGCAACTCTAGAATCCAATGAAGAGGTAGAGTTCTATGTCTGCACTCTGGGGAAAAATGTGTTGATCAAGAAGGGTATGGTTGCAATTTCCAAGGAGAAAAAGAAGGAGCATCAGAGGGTTTTCACACCATCTGTGATTGAGCCCTCTTTTGGTATTGGTCGGATTATCTATTGCCTCTTTGAACACTCTTACTACATGCGACCAAGCAAAGCAGGAGATGAGCATTTAAATGTATTTAGATTTCCACCCCTTGTGGCACCAATCAAGTGCACAGTTTTCCCACTTGTTCAGAATCAACAGTACGAGCAGGTTGCTAAAGCTATTTCAAAGTCATTAACTGTTGCTGGCATTTCCCATAAAATTGACATCACAGGTACTTGAACGAACTTTCATCTTCGTTTTGTTGTTCATCTTTGTGTGTGTGTTTAATTGCAGGTTTCTCGCTCGTTTGTAACTTCTCTGTTTGGTTTAAAATCATGATCTTTATCATCTGACTTCTCTTCTTCTACATTGAAGTGATTATATGCTCATTATATGTTCTTCGTTAAAAAATGTTAACAGGTACATCAATAGGAAAACGATATGCAAGAACAGATGAGCTTGGCGTTCCTTTTGCAATCACTGTCGATTCAGCATCTTCGGTGACAATTCGAGAGAGGGATAGCAAAGACCAAATTCGTGTGGGCGTGGAAGAGGCAGCATCGGTCGTGAAAGATGTAACGGATGGTTTGAGAACATGGGAAGATGTATGGTCTACATTCCCACATCACGTCTCTGCATCTACAGAAGATTGAGTTTAACTTTTAGCAGGTTCTCCAGTCTGAGTTATTTTTAGAAGTAATTACTATGGATAATACTTGGAAGGTTGTTTTTCTCCAAAAAGAAGAAATTTTAGTGTCACCATTGGGCATGGTATGCATATATGACTTAGCAAGGATTCACGAGTTGACGAACTTTCATATGCGTGGTTGGATGGATGTTCGAGAAGTTCTAATTACAAATATAGCCCATGGACCGGTTCTCAATAATGCGCATCTTAGTGAGCAATGAAAGTAAATTGACCTCCATAGTTTTCGGTTGGTATGATACTTGCTTGATATAGTTAGGGGCAATGATTAGGTTGGTAGAAGCCTGATAAACATAAAATAGGTTGGTAAAGTCTAGTAAGCATTATTATGCCTTGAAAGCATCTACGAACAATAAGTATGAATCGATACACAAAATATGTCTTTTAAAATCATTTAATGCTCACGTAACTAATGCTTACTCAAAATGCATATTAATCTAATATTCAAGAGGAACGTTGAATAAGATAGATAATAATTTATAAAAAATTTAATTAGATTAGGACATATTAAATATAAAATTAAAAATTCAAACATATTAAAGATATAATATTTTATTGAGCCAGGGGCAAAGTGGTAAATTTGAGAAAGTTTAGGCCAACGGCCGGCTCGTTTCAGACACTTGTGTAAATTTTAGAGAAGTTCGACATGGGCGAAAATTTGGTGTATAGAAGAAGGCCGAATCCAAATCTCAAGCAAAATCGACAAAATGTTGCTCTAATCTAATCGAAATCCATTCCGGATGCTAATTTCCTTGCGATTGATTCATGACATTGGCATCTTCCTAGTATCCGATCCACACCAATTCCTAAAACGTCAGAAGGGGCAGCCATGGGAGTACATTCAGCTTCCTCCATTGACGGAGGAGGAGGTTACCGAGATGCCGAATCTCTGTTTCGAACGAAACCCATTTCTGAAATTCGGGAGGTGGAATCCTCCACCCGTGCGCAGATCCAGTCCAAGCAAGAGGAGCTACGGCAACTCGTCGGTAACCGTTACCGAGATCTGATCGACTCCGCCGACTCCATTGTTCTCATGAAGTCGACTTCCCATTCAATTTCATCTAATCTCTCTTCCATTCACCTTTCTATCCGTTCACTTTCATCTTCGGACTCGCACACGCATCTTCCTTCTAATAATCATGTTCGTGTTACCCTTTACGCCATTGCTTGTCGGGTTAAGTATCTTGTCGATACTCCTGAGAATATTTGGGGTTGCCTCGATGAGTCCATGTTTCTCGAAGCCGCTGTTCGTCATCTTCGAGCGAAGCATGTGCAGCAAGCTTTGACGACCCACAATGCCGATTCGGACCGTAAGTTTCTCTCCAATTTTCCTCTGCTTCAGCACCATTGGCAGATAGTGGAGAGCTTCAAATCTCAGATTTCGCAGCGTAGCCGTGAAAGACTACTCGATCGTGGACTTGGGGTTGGAGCTTATGCGGATGCTTTGGCTGCTGTCGCCGTTATTGATGAGCTTGAGCCGAAGCAAATACTCAGTTTGTTTCTCGATTCGAGGAAGTCTTGGATTTCTCAAAAATTAGGTACGTGCGGGAGCAATGCAACTTGCTCTATTGTTGTATCCGTGTTCTGCGAGGTTTTAGCTATAATTCAGGTTAGTATAGGACAGGTCGGTGAGTTATTTTTGCAAGTTCTGAATGATATGCCATTGTTTTACAAAGTTATATTGAGTTCTCCACCTGCATCACAATTGTTTGGCGGAATTCCCAATCCGGATGAGGAAGTTAGGCTCTGGAAGTTATTTAGGGATACGTTAGAGTCAGTCATGGTCATGCTTGAGAAAGATTACATTGCCAAGACCATGTCGAGTTGGCTAAGAGAATGTGGAAGAGAGATCGTTAGCCAGATCAATGGATGGTTTTTGATCGATGCCATTGGAAGTGGCCAGGACCTTGCTTCTGCTGAGAAATTAATTAGAGAGACAATGGAAAGTAAGGAAGTCTTGGAAGGAAGTTTGGATTGGTTGAGAAGTGTTTTTGGATCTGAAATCGAGTTGCCGTGGAGTAGAATGAGGGAACTTGTTTTGGAAGATGACTCAGACCTCTGGGATGACATATTTGAAGACGCATTTGCTTGCAGGATGAGAACTATTATTGACTCAAGGTTCATGGAAATGATTAACGTAGTTAATATTTCCGAATCGGTTCATCTACCTGATGATGTTTCAAGTAATAATGGGTACATGAATAGACCCTCTACAGGTGGTGGGGTTTGGTTTATAGAATTTAATCCTAAGAAAGCCTGTCCAACTGTGGGAGCAAAAGCATCTGTAGAGGAGAGTGATTTTAGTAATTGTATCAATGCTTATTTTGGTCCAGAAGTCAGTCGAATCAGAGATGCATTTGAAAGCTGTTGTCAGAATGTGCTTAAGGATCTTCTATGTTTCATAGAATCTCCGAAGGCATCAATAAGGTTAAAAGACCTAGCACCTTATTTACAGAATAAGTGTTATGAAAGCATGTCAACCATACTGTTGGAACTAGAAAAAGAGATTGATAATCTATGTAGTAATATGGAAAATAGTAGGGCTGCTAGTCAGCCTGTTAACCTTGCTCCACTTGTTGAGAGATCAATTTTCATTGGTCGGCTCCTATTTGCATTTCAAAATCACTTGAAGCATGTTCGTGTCATCCTTGGTTCACCAAAATCTTGGGTAAATGACTCATCATCCTCTGTGTTTGATAAGCATTCTTTATTACTGCGACAATCCAAAAGTCTTCCCAATTCTCCTCTAAATGTTAATTCCCCTGGAAGACAGATGTCAAATGATTCTAGAAGGCAAACATCACTAGCCACAGCTGCGTTGCTTAGAACTAAAGAAAGTGCAAACCCAAAACTTGAAGAACTGAATAGGATTACTCATGATCTTTCTGTGAGGTCTCATAGCTTGTGGATGTCATGGTTATGTAATGAGCTTTCTGCCATTTTCTCTAGAGATCTTGTCCAAGATGATGCCCTACTGTCAACAACTCCCTTGAGGGTAAGTGGTATTTTCTCTGTGTTATTTTTATTATTTTCATTTTTTGATTCTTTGTCTAACCCTGCATACTACATATGCAATGGGACCTGCAATGACTGTTTTCCCCAAAGCTAAAACACTTGTAGTAAATCCCATTGTTACTATTTGGTGTTTTAACTACGAAATTGATAAAAAAAATTGAGCTTGGTAAATATTTTCCATGTTTCACGCTGAAACTTTATTCATATTCACCTTTAGTAGCTTTGATTTCTTTTCGTGTGACTAGCTTAATTGCTTTTTGATAGGCTTTTATGTTTTTCTTGATTATTGATAATTTCTGCCTGATTGTTGTTGGTAAGTGACCTGTGATGTTCTTCCACCTACTTAGATTATTTTTATGTGAATTTAATACTAAATATTGCATGTTGAAACACTTATAATCCAGTTTCATTGTTGATGAATGAAAAAAGGTTGAGGGAATCCTGGCCATTTAATGAAAATACATGGAGGCTAAGGTTTCAAGTTAAAACAAGGTAAAAGGAAGAGTAGTGGTTTCAAGTGCTTGATCTTATTCCTAAATTAGGATTAATTTTTTTTGTGGTCCCTTGCTTTTATGGGTACAATCACCCCAAGTCAAGATCCCAAGGAAAAGACTTCGTGTACCCTCTCTCTACTTCCAACTTCACTGCAATTGCAAAAGAAGTGGGAAGATCTAAACCACCATTTCATCCATTCCTTTCTTGCATTTGTTTTTTTCTTTCAAAGAAAATGAAAAAAAAACCACATTTGTTCTTATTGAAAATGCATGGAGCATATATCTTTTGTTTTTTCTCTTTTGAAAAAGGCCATATAATCTTTTAAATCAGATGTCAGAGAACATGACCTAACTTGACCCTAGTCCCTAAACCTAACTTGACATTGTTGTTGAAATCATATCATTTTCTAGTTTTATGTAGTATTCTGATGCATAGCTTAGGTTTTTCCTACCCGTTTACTGGTATTCTTATCAAAGTATTGCAGCGTTTTTTGTTTTCCTTTAGTTCTATTTTTGCTGATTCCGTTGTTTATAATTTACACATATATGGTAATAGTTTTTTGTAATCGGCAGGGCTGGGAAGAGACAGTAATCAAGCAAGAACAAACTGCTGAAGGTCAACCAGATATGAAAATTGCTCTTCCATCAATGCCTTCTCTTTATATAATTTCCTTTTTGTTCCGCGCATGTGAAGAAATTCACAGAATTGGAGGTCATGTTCTTCAGAAGATAGTTATTCGAAAATTTGCAACAACCCTACTGGAAAAGGTATTTTGTTTGATTGGAAATTATAACTTCTGTTGCAAAAAGAATCTTGGAATTTTCATTTTTAATAGTACGCAAATCTTCATTTAAATAAATGGAAGAACAAAAAAGAGGGTGGTAATGCAGCCCCAAAGCAAAGGACTAGTTGTTAAGAATAAAAAAACAACAAAAATGATAGAAACGCTTTATAGATATTATTCAAAGGGGACGTGTGAAGTGAGCAGCATCATGTTCCTCCTCCCATGATCCCTCTTCATCCTTGAAGGTTGGCCGATTTTGTTTTTCTTTATAACTAGATGTTTCAAATGATAACTAAGAATGATGCTTGTCAGAGAAGCTTGCCTCGATTTTGAAGGGGGATTATAAAGTACCTTCTCAATCATGTTCTGACAACTTCGATTAGAGCCATACCGACACAAACTGTCTAAAAGATTCTCAAAATATCTTCCACAACCTTAGTAGCGAAGAGACATCTCTATGAAACTGATCCATGCCTCTTTCCAACCAACATTCTTTTCGTGACATGTACCTTGAAGTTTTGAAATCAAAGATGAAGATCTCTGAACAAAATCCACAGTATTAATCCTCCTCAACTAACCAGCCCAGAAAGACTTATGCTTGCAATAATCTTATGCCACAATTAGTGAATAAAGAAAATATCTTAACTAGTCCAAGCATTCATTTGTTAATTTTGTTTTCAGTTTATTTATTTGAAGTGCATGAAAACTTATTCCTTCCTCCCACATATGCTGTATTTACAATACCTTAATATAAAAGTTACTAATGTTCAATTTGGTATTCGAATATCAATGAGAACACTGCTCCACTTGTATCTATTTATTGATGAAATTGGTTGCTATCATTTGCTGGAGACAATGAACAGATGGGGGAAAAATTGGAAAATATAGAATAAGCAAGTATACAATATACCTGCGTGAAGACTTTTTTTCTCAGTCCATTTGTCATGAAAATAGCTTTGGCTTCTGCTATACATCTAAACAAAATTCTGTTTTTGACTTGTGTTTGGCTTACATAACTAATAAAATCTGTGTTTCGTGGTCCTTGACTGGAAATTATATTATTTCAGCTTATATATTATAGTTCCTTGCAGGTTATAGGTATCTATGGGGACTTCATTTCATCTATGGAAGTTGGCGGGCCTCAATTGTCAGAAAAAGGTGTACTGCAGGTTCTGTTAGATATTAGGTTCACTGCTGATATTTTATGTGGGGCTCATTCTAATATGAGTGAAGAGTTGTCCAAAAACCCGAGGGCAAAGTATGCCCTCAGAAGGAAGCAGAATATAAGTGAGGAAAAATCAGTTATTGGAGACCGTGTGAATGCATTAACAGATCATCTTTCGAAAAGGATTGATCCAATTGACTGGCAAACGTAAGTTTAGTTTTTATTCCCTAATTTAGTCGTTGGAAGCTTGCAAATAGTTACAAATTATAATTTAGAGTTGATCAAGTCATTTTACTTTTATGGATTTCTCTGAAAAGCAGAGTAGCTAACAAGGAGGTTGGAACGTACTAGCCTGTCTTTAGGAAAATAATAATAATCAGCTGCAAATCGTAGTTGTTTATATTTTCATTATTTGATTACTTAAAAGAGTGAAATCTTCTGAGTTTCCAGTGTACAACTAATTCATCAGAGAAAAGAAAAAAAAAAAAAAAAAACACCCATTACTTGTGAGAATGAAGAAACTTCACAGTATCTTCTTCACTTCTTCAATTAAGATTGCTGAGATCCACCTTCCTCACCGGAGTACCTATACTTCTCCATTTCTTTCCGCCCTTCTCCTCTCGTGATTTTTCCTTCTAAGCCTTCCTTTTCTTCACATCCTTTCATTTCAACAAGCCTCACTCACAATGATTTTCTTTATTCTTCTTCTTTGTTTTTCCTGCTTTTTCCCTCCTCATTCTCTTTCTTTTGCCTTATTTATTTATTTATTTATTATTATTACTTTTTTTTTGCATTCTACAGTTCCATCGTGATTCCACATTATTGCATTCTTATTTTATACTGCATTTTTCTCATCTTTTTTATCTTCTTAGTCCACACTATATTACAAACTCCACACCATTATGCTGGATAAACATCTCAATTACATTGATTTTGATGAACTTTCAAGAGAAGTTCGACAATTATACGGGATGAACATTCAATTACATTGATTTTGTTGGAAAATACACATTTTCTTTGATTACTACCTACATAGAAGTCACGTATTCAAACATTCAAGTGAAGTTAATAAGGACTCTTGATGTCTCTTGGGTCTAGGCCCATTGGTAGGTGCGGGTACTCTCAGATTAGTAGGGGTGGCCCTCCGATTATTAGTACAGAAAACAAATCTATATATATTCAACCGTTCAACATTCAAAATCCAAACCATTTGGGCTAGGGCCAGNCTTCTTTTTTTTTTTTTTTTTTTTTTTTTTTTTTTTTTTTTTTTTTTGCTTAAAAAGAAAAAATAATTCATGAAAAATGAACTATGCACAGAATCCTAACGAATTACATTAAGATTTCTCGTTGGAGGCAACAAAACCAATTGAATTCCAAACTTTGCTTCAATCCTTTTGCTGTTTTCCTTTCCCTAGTGGTGCTCAAAATTTGCTTGGTTCTGTTCTCTGTGGGTTCTCCTTCAAGAGAAAAAGGAGGATATAAAGGTTGAATGCATGGAAGCGTACCTTTTGCTTCTCCTGAATGATTCTGTTTGACCTCCTATTGTAAATGATAGTGCTAGAAAGGGTAAAAGAGGAAATTGAATGAAATTTAGTTTGTGAGCGGGATGTGTTTTCCTTTTTAGTAGCAGAGGGAATAGTGGAATGTTTCTGGGAGAGATACAACCCTCTCTAATTGGCGGATAGCTTCTATGGTATTTTATCACCTATTGTTTCTGCTTTTACATCAATAATATACATATGATACATATCAAATTCTCCTGCTTCTTTCCAATCAAATATGCTAAAAAGTGGCTTGTGTCGCATACTTTGTGCCATGGGGCGTTTTCCTACATTGAATCTCTGCATCCGTTTATGTAGAAACCAGATAAGAATAAAAGAGAAAAAGACGTGTGGTTAGTAAAAATTTAATTCTCATGTATGGGTGGGTATATTCTCTCTGTAGACATGTTCATTGGCCATATCTGTTTGGATGCCGTTCTGTTTTGGTATGCTGTTGTTTTGCTTTACATCTATAAGATGCATATACTAGTGATATCTCTAGCAACTACTTGGGATAAGATGACTAACAGCTCCTGCAATTCATTTCAGGTATGAGCCATATCTCTGGGAAAATGAAAGACAGACATATCTTCGACATGCTGTCCTTTTTGGATTGTTTGTGCAGCTAAATAGGATTTACACAGATACTGTTCAGAAATTGCCAAGTAATTCAGAGTCCAATATCATGAGGTGCCTTACAGTTCCTCGTTTTAAATATCTTCCCATCAGGTAATTCTTCTTTGCCCTCTTATCATAAGTCCTACAATTACATTTCCAGCTGAAGAACCGTTAAAAACATGTTGGGGCATGATCATAATTTTTTGAATTTGTTTGTGACAAATATGTTCCAAAGATTTTTGTCTGGTATTCCTTCCTTAAACTGGAAAATTAAAACGCCCAATCAACTTGAACGAGTGTTAGTCAATCACCTTTTCCTTGTTCTAATGGAGAACATATTTAGTTTGTGCCCTCAGGAGCCACGTTTATTATTGAATATGTGTTGGGTTAGATGCTCTACGTATTTCAATGTTCTTTCCTATTTGTACAAATACCTTGCTTACACGATGATAAAGGAAGCCCAATAATTGACCTAATCTGCTGAAGTTTCTTTTTACTCTCTTTTTTTTCAAAATTCAGGTTACAAACATAATGTTGATTTGCTGGTTGTCATATAGAATTATTTTGGTGTAATATGCTTCTTGTTTATCCAGTGCTCCAGTCTTGTCTTCAAAAGGAGGAATGAAGGCGGCTGTTCCAACACCTTCAGATGACATCTCCTCAAGGAACTCCTGGAAAGCTTTTACAAACGGAGAGCTTCCTCAGAAATTAGATTTGAATGATAACTCCAGTTTTGGGGTAGCAGCACCGTTATTTAAATCTTTCATGCAGGTAATGTAGTTTTACTTTTCTGATAGCTGCCACTGTTCCAATTATTACACTGATATTTTAGGGAAGCTTAAGTTTTCTCAAAACTTAGTGAACATGCCCTATTATACCAGAACAGTGTTGATATTGATTGGTTAGACAATAATAGACCACGAAACATCGATAGACTTAGAAGTATATTGTTCATATTTTGCAGATAAAGAATTTACATCTCTAATGGTCATGGCTTCCACTTTCAAGTTATTTAAGGTTCTGTGGTTATCTTCAGTCTTTTTTCACCTCGGCAGCGACGAATTGAGATATGTTAAAAAGTTTAGACATATAGTTTTCATATATTCAGATAAAACATTTAGTTCCCTGATTATCATGACTTCCACATTCTACTTCCAAGAATCAGGACTTTTTCCTCCAGGATGGAGAAGGTTCTTCACCAGCTTTTTCATGATGGTAGTTTTTATGCCCCCCCCCCCCCCCCCCCCCCCCCCCC
>NW_019272033.1:434957-488359 GCF_002738345.1 Cucurbita maxima | reverse complement strand
CCCCCCCCCCCCCCCCCCCCCCAAGGTATTTATTGGGCCTGTCAATCTGGTTATGCCTTTTCTGGAGATGTCAAGGGGCTTCAAGTTAGTAAAATTCCTTGGATATGGGTTTCTTATCTTTTGTGCATAAGTTTGCAGATATTTGTTGTGGTTGCCATTTGTTTGTATTCTCGTTATGGACTTTCCATTACTGGTGACTTCATAGATGTTCACCTCTTATTTTCTTCCATCTCTTTTTCCCCCAAGTCTATCGTTTAATCGAGTGTTCGTATACTTGCTAGCAACCGGTTTGTTTCATTTTACATAGAACAAAATCAGAATTATATCTAATACCGATGTTTCTAACTGTACTTATATTTGCCTCCCAGGTTGGAAGCAGATTTGGAGAGAGCACCCTAAAACTTGGGTCCATGTTGACCGATGGCCAAGTTGGCATATTTAAAGATAGATCAGCAGCTGCGATGTCTACATTTGGTGATATTCTACCTGCACAAGCTGCAGGTCTTCTTTCTTCCTTCGCTGCTTCCAGATCAGATTATTGATGTTCCTTCTAGATACATAATTTTGATTGACCACTAAAAAGAAATGAGCGTTCACGGGCATCAAAGAAAATACATGCAAGTTCAAGTTATGAAGGATACTAACTCCAGAATCTGGATGAGCCATTGTGACTCTACAGCATATGGACGAGTTTTTTTTTTTCGTGATAGGGAATCAAACTGCAACAGACCATCGACAGAGGCGAATCGAAGGCAGAAGTATACTAGGAAGTGAGAGGCAAATTACAGGTACCAAGTCTCCAGCAAGATTTTCCGAGTTATATTTTTCAGTGTTCTCTTACAAATAAGTGCATTGGATAAGATTGTTCGATCATTCACGAACATAAATTGCCAAAGATCAATTATATATGGGACCAAAGAATAATATATATCGGGGGGGTGGAATACTTTGAAATTTGTATGTACATGCAAAATTTTCTCTGGCAGTTCACAAAGGCAAGGCTTTTACGTTTGGATTGGAAGGTGAAGGGCGTTGTTGGTTGGACTGTGGTTCATTATTTGTTTGGTTTCATGCCATTTGTATAGGTAAACAATCTACCCTTTTCTTTTCTCCATTTCTTCTAGAGAAAATATAATGTAATATGCGCTGTTTATGGTTAGCCAAGTTTTTTGTGTTGTTTTCAATTTAATGGTCTGTTCTCTATAGGCCATCAGAGTTAAAAGGGAAAGGGGAAATTGAGCTTTTCTCACTCGTAACATACCCGTCCGTACTATCATAAAGGGTAAAGGGTATCCTCCAACGCTCGCACACAACAATGCTTGAGGTCCCAACCTTTTTCCATTTTCATTATCATTTAATACAATCTCGTTAACGTTTCGTACATATCATATCGTTTTTCATATCATTTATCATATCTTTCATGCATACGTCGGGGTTGTATTTCATGCTAGTTCGTCGTTTTGCATTTTAATTTCATCATATAATTCAAATTATATAATTATATCATTATTATAACATTTCATGCTTCCAGATATAATAAATTTCACCATTTCATATCATAAACATGTCAATTATCACATACCTCGTACCATAACATTTTTCAAATCATATATATCATTTTTATATCTATCACAGTCATAATGTTACATGAACATACTTTAGTTATATAATTACAGGAATGTATCCTAACATTATCGTTTCTATCAATTTATCATAATTCTATCCCCTTTCTACCCATAACTTAACCATATTCTTTTATCAATCGATAGTGACCATATCGTTTTTATCAATTTCTCATATCTATAGCATTTCGATACGTAACTTAACCTTAACGTTTAATGAACGTATCTTACTCCTATCATTACATTACGTTTAGTGCATCCTTCTTGTATCCTATCTCAAACATATCATTGAACACATCATATCATAAGTATTATCATACAATTCACATATTATAATATACACATATCATATCGTAAGCATATCGATCCATGAACAACTCACACATATCAAACATAATCATGCCAATAGTAAAGTCTATCTGAAGTTCTAAACCATACAATGCATACTATCATCCCATTTATTAGATCCTATAATTTTATAATATATTTGATAATTATTTTATAAATGAAGATATATGTTTGTTATTATATTCCTAAGATCTTTCCTTTTCTCTCTCGCTCTTCTCCCTATTTATTTTTAATTTTATTATGTTTTCTGAATGTTTTCATTCTATTTCTGTGTTCTGTTCTTACAGTGTATTTATTTCGTTCTTTGTGTTAACATTGACCAATTTAAATCTTCTCTTTTATCTTCTATCTGTTTTTGTTTAATGGGCTAAAATTAAAGGTTAGGGTAAAATAGTAATCCCAAAATATAAATGAAGCCAATTTTTAAATTAAATTTCTTTTATGCTTCTATATCTCTAAAAGAAACTTTTTCATTCTTCGAATTCTAATAGATTTTTTGGGTGCTTGTCTTTCACACGAACCCGACGATTTAGTCCGTTTTTCATTTGATAGCACCAACTTGATGATTTAGTTTCCTTTTCCTTCGATGGCACAACCTCGATGATTTAGTTAACTATTGGAAACTCGTTAAATTCTTTTTCACTTTTAATCACATAGTTTCTTTAAGAGTCATGATACCGAACCAAAATTCTTACTAGGGTGTCGGTCCAATAGAATAAAGAATGAGAATGAAATTGAGAATAAAAAACAATTTCTTTCCTACTTAGTAAATACGTCATTTCTTTTCCAATCAATTTCTCAGTTAGGGTCATGACGAAGAAGCTTCTTTCCTAGTCACGATCCCGACCGAAAAGTCGACAAGAAAGAAAGGAAGTTCTAGTTCATGTCCAATGGAAATTCTAGTTAGGGTCTGGAAGTTGATTGGGAAAGGAAGACAATGAGTTTTGTGAAGACTGGTACGCACGAAAGACATTGATAATGAAACAAGAATCTTGGTAGATTCCTTTATTAAGTGATATACATGAGGCGGGCAAGGCGGGATGGAGATTTGGACACAGTAGGAGACGAGAAATATAATCTCAATGCAATTAGTTTCGACCCCTTTCAAGAAATCATGAGTTTCACGTAATTACTACCGATAAAAATGGAATGGGTCGAGGTTAGACTGGAATTACTACATTTTAATCATAGCATTAAGGATAGAAGTTCTTAGAACTTGGGTTTAATGTGGTGTGAAGGTAGCCCTAATATACTTCATCGAGCTTACAATGACGGGGAGATGGAGAATGTAGAAATTTGTGGGTTTTTTTTCGTGAAACCCAAACAACATAAACCCATTAGTGGGTTTTGCTTAACGTATTTTTTCGCTCACGTTTTCTAAAATATTTCTTTTAGATGTGACTTGAAGCTCGAGCATACGCTTATATTGTCCGTTGGGTTAGAACAAGTGTCATCACTGTCTCCCTACCACAAGAGTCCAAACGTTTAACTTATGTTTTAAGATATATATTATAAATCAAAAGATTAAAAATTTAGGTATATTTATTACGGGTGTTCAAAAAACCCAATCAACTCAATCGATACATGGTTTGGGTGGAATTCTAATCAAAACAATTATTTAATAAGAGATTTTAAGTTGAAAAATTTATAACTTAAAAATTAGATTAGGTATAAAAAATATTTCAACCCGACCCAAATTTACCCACGAACACCGTTATTATTTACACGCCATATTGAAAAAATATATATATATATATATATATATATATATATATATATATAGAGAGAGAGAGAGAGAGAGAGAGAGAGAGAGAGAGAGGTGAGGGCAGAGAGTGTGGCAGAGAATAGGAGGATGGGTCATTTCACAACACGACATTACATACACTTCAATTCCTCTTCTGACATAAACAAAACTCCCCATATTAATGCATTACCAAACCCTACTTCTTCCTCTCACTCTCTCTCCCTCTCTCCGTATTCAATTCCCGCGTCTAAATCTCGAGCCACCGTTCGTTAACATGATCATAGCTCAATTCACACTCTGTTTCAATCTCTTGTATACTTCAACCGACACTCGCTCGAATCTCTTACCCAACATATTATCGAATCTAGACCAAAATTAGGTTAAACTATACTCTAATACTACTTCATAGAAATTTATCTATAGAAACGAAACATTTTCATCGACCCTAAGAGATTGTTCATTTGTACATAACTATTGCACGAGCATAGCTCAATGACACGTTGCAACTTTTCTTTATTTCTCTTGAGCTTATAAGAGAATAAGACCCCATTATTCAAGTCTCAAAATCAACATTCAAGGGAACTACTCATCTACCTCCCTACGTAAGGAAGGAGTGAATTTCATCTTATAATATTATGTTCCCAAATCCTAATAGAAAGGAGTATAGAACTTAGTTAAGATTAAGATGGAGTCGCATATTATGATCGTGTGAAATATTAATTTTTTCAAACAATTAAATTATAAAATAAAGATGAAACAATTACAAAGTGAGTGATATCAATAGTACGACGAAGAGGATAAGACACCCAACATTATCCATATACGGTAATACTCTTTAAGTTATTACTAGAACATAATCTTGTCACGTACGTTAATAAAATAATAATTAAATTAAAGAAAATAGTGATAGGTGGTCACCATCTTTAGATGCGGGGGCGTTGTGAGAGTAAGCGAAATGATTTCCCGGCGAAGAAGTAGAGGAAACCCTAAGCCCCACACATAATCACAATTGCCTTAAAAGCATGACTTTACCAACCCTTAACTCCAACCCCCTCCCTCCCTTTTTTTTTTAATTTATTAAGTCACAACTTGCTTTACTCTAACCCTAACTTCCACTTCAATCAATACCAATCCCAAAAACGCTTACATTTCCAACGCTTCGATTCAAACCCATGTGATATCATCGTCACCCAACACATAAAATCGTGTCGAAATTTAAGTCATGAGACTGTTAAGTGTCGAAATATTAATATGTTTTCAAAACTGCCCTGAAACTCAAACAAAAAAGTTGTCAATAGTGCTATGGATGGACTAATTGTTCATCCTCAAAGTTGCACAACAAACCAGTTCGAACTATCGATGAGTTCCTGCTCGAACTCCCAAGTAATAAAATATTTGACTTAAAAGAAAAGAAATTTAAATAATTTCATGCATGCATGGATGCAATGCAAAGTGATTAGAATAATTTCTTTTTAAAAAAAAAAAAAAAAAAGAAAAAAGGTTTGGAAATCCCAAGACATTGACAAAGGAGAAAAAGGGAAGAAAAGAAAAGATTGAGAGATCTGTCCCCAAGTTGAAGTCAAAGAATGATGGAGACAACTCCCTTTACTCATTCTTATTCTCCTTCTTCCCCATTCTCTCCTTTTTAGGGAAACTCCCCCTTCTCTCTCCTCTTTCTCTCTCTTAAAACCCACCATTCTTCACTCTCATCTCTAACCTCTCTCTCTCTCTCTCTCTCTCTCTTCTTCTTCTTCTTCTTCTTCACCAGATCCAACTTCACAAGGTACACTTCCTGTTTCTTTGATCGTTTTCAGCCGTTTTTGGTCTTTGATTTTCGATTGTTCTTACAGAGGAGGAGGAGGAGGAGGAGGAATTGGAAGATGGCATCCACCTCCTCCAATTCGCCCTGTGCTGCTTGCAAATTCCTCCGCCGTAAATGTCAACCGGAATGTGTTTTCGCGCCCTATTTCCCGCCGGATCAGCCTCAGAAATTCGCGAATGTTCATAAGGTATTTGGCGCTAGTAATGTCACTAAACTTCTCAACGAATTGCATCCTCACCAGCGCGAAGACGCTGTTAATTCTCTCGCTTATGAAGCCGATATGCGTCTCCGTGATCCTGTTTATGGCTGTGTTGGAGTAATTTCTCTGCTTCAACATCAACTCTGTAAACTCCAAATGGATCTCACTTCCGCTAAATCCGAACTCTCTAAGTATAAAACCCTAGGCATTGGGAACCCCGCCGCCCTGATTTCCTCGCCTTCTTCTCTTACTGCACAGCGGAACCACCAGCCGACGTTTAATTTTGGTAGAGATCAACCTCATAGTCTCTGTTACGATCAATTTTTCCCTCGCGATCAACAACAACAACAACAACAACAACAACAGATGATGCTCCGACGAAACTTCGACGGTGGTACTAACTACGATGGACTTTTGGCCGTCAATGTCACCGTCGGTAACCTTACCCACCCGTTCCAGCAATCTCGCGCCGCTGCTGGAGACGATCGTCGCGGAACTCTCGACCATTCTTAGGGTTTGGTTTTCTTTTCTCTTTCTTTTTTTTCTTTTTTTCCTGAAAAAAAAAAATCATAAACTGTTGCGGAAAAACGTGATTTTCCTGCTAATTTATATATATAACAATAAAATTACTATCTATTTTTGTTTTTATTATTGTGGTCCTCCAAATTTTTCTTTTTCTTTTTCTTTTTCTTTTTCTAATAAATGAAATTATTAGGGTAATAAAACCTATGTATTTATTCATTTGAAAATTAAAAAAATAATAAAAAATAATATATATATATATATATTTATGAGTAATTTTGAGTCAGAAAAAGGGTGGAAGTATTCATTATTATTCTTTTTGTTTGGTACATAATATTAATGATATTACTGTTGTATGTATGTTTCTTTCTGTTGCCTCAAATGGTGCTTTCATAAATGCTCATCTTATTTGCCCTAGCTATATCACCTCACTATTCCTACTTATTCTTTGTTACCATTTAGTCCTTTTATTCCCGATCATTTGCAGGACAGGACACGAGTGTTCATAGGTTAGGTTGAATTGAGACAATTCTAACTCGAGTGTTCATAGATTAGGTTTTGGTTAGGTTGAGTTGAGACAATTCTAACTCGAGGGTTCATAGGTTAGGTTGAGTTGAGACAATTTTTAGATTCGATTCAATTCAATTGGTTGGGTTTTAAATTTTTTTCAACTAAAACAATATTTGTGAGGTAAGTAAAAATGTATATTTTAAAATTAATAAATTCAGATTGGTTATCGATTAATTAATGTAATAATTTCACTAATTATATATTGGAGATTCACAATTAACATATAAATTATTATCATTTATGTTACTAACGACTAATACCGAATCTCTTCCGCATACAATCCTCACTTACCTGCTTTTTAGAAAAGGTTCTACAAGTTCATGCAATATAGAATTTCTCGATACTAAATTTTAAATTTTTTAATATAGATATTCTTTTAAATATTTTTTAATTATCGTCTTCTTAAAATTATTCTCATTTCTTTCTGATTCACTTTTGTATCGTGGAATTATAATATTTTTTTCGATTTTGACCCTTTTCTTTAATTAGGGACGTGTTAATGCCCTAATCACTACCATGGAGGAAGAAGAAAAAGACAATAGAGATAAAAATCGAAATTGACTTCAAATGGTACTTTAGAGTTGAAATTTTGTTGGATTCCTGGGCTCAACCCCTGGACAGGTAGTGGAAACTACTAAACTAGAGTATGGTAGGGGCAGAGGGAATTTCCAATGGTGCCGTGAAATGTGTAGAGATTGGAAAGAACACCAACAGCGAAGGCACTCTGTTGAGCTGACACTGACACTTGACACTGACACTGAAAGACGAAAGCTAGGGGAGCAAATGGGATTAGATACCTCAATAATCTTAGCAACCCCATTTTTCACTTTTAATTGGTCGAAATATGCGGAATTTCGTTCACAATGACATTAGAAGAATTATTATGGATTTCGGAATCACTCAAATCTGTCAAGAATCAAGGAAGAACCGAATTTAAGAATTTTGGTTTTTCTCCGGATCTACGAGTTTTATTTGGAATTAGGTTATGATGTTTTTTTAGTACGTAGTTCTTGGGGAGATTTAGCCCAAGCTTTATGAAGGAAACTAGAATCTGATCGGATGATAAGACAGAGTCTCGATGAACCTTTTTGGTTAACTTTTGAAGTATTTATTTTATTCTATAGTTGATTATAAATTACAAGAAAAATACATTTGTAAAGATGGATTAACATTTTACAACTTTCATGAAGAAACAAATATCGGAAGAAATTAGAAAAAAAATATGTAGAAATGCGAGGAGGATGAACCGTTGGAAAACACGTGTCAAGTGGAGGGACGGTGAGTGTGTCAGACAAAGGGTTAGACATGTGTTGGATTCTAAGTGGTGCAATGCATCCGTTCCACAAGGATGACACGTGTTGGGAAGATTCGACCTGACTTGTCTCCTTCATTTGACTTGTGCGCGACTTGGTTAAGCACTTGCAACGTGATCTATCCATCTGACCTAACCCAATCTTGCACACGAACGGGAACATGCGACATGTCGTTACGAGAATAATCGCAAAAATTCTTACACTATCGAGAATCGAATGCACGTTGTGTGATTTGATATGTCCAATCAACACGTGCCACATGTCATATAGTGGGCACGTGGTACTTGCGCATGAAGGTCGCATATGGTGAACCTATACTCACTCGTGAGGGTGCGTGCAAGGTGAGTTTTGTTCCATTTGACCTTCATTTGTGAGTATTTTGTCTTGATTTTGATACTAACCCTAATTTTGCTGGAATTAAGACCTACGAGAAAAAATTCAGAAATTTTGGAGCCTCTAACACACGAAAAAAGCTAGCTCACAAAAGCACGAGTCATCTATGTAAGTAGCCACACGGAATTTAGGCAAGTAATACTTGTAGGGGTTGCTAAAACGTGCTAACATGCAACATTCCTTACCTCAGATAATCAGAAATGCATGGGTAGGACTACAGAAGGGCAATTTTGGATTTGTATACATTGTTTGCATGCTATGAAAATTTATCGTAATGCCCCAAAGAAGAGATTATAAGATGCAAGTTGGGCAACATTGACGAGTAAACTATGTAAGATGTAAAAAATTACCAAAATATCCCTAATATAAGATTTGTGAGGAATGTTATTTTAAATTCTTTCCATTGTGTTATAAATGAGGATGAACTATACCTCGTTAGAACTTGGGTGTTTCTCGTGTTGTATGTTTTTAATTCTCGTGAAATTTTGTCGTGTTTTTGTACTTTTATTTTAATTTTAATTTCTACTTTTATTTGCCTTTGTCTTGTCTTTTAATAACAGTCAGAAATTCGAAACCCTGAAAATCAGGTTGTGACAATGCACGTCTTATAGGAAATTCATGTCATGAAAAATATGAAAGTATTAGGTGTATCATAGCTCATGTACCATGATTTTAAATGCACGACTTCATGCATGTATATCTTTTATTTGCTTTCATCTTGTCTTTTAGTCACAATCTGAGATTTGAGACTCGAAAATCGAGTTGTGATCATGCATGTTTTATAGGGAATTCATGTCACGAAAAATATGAAAGTGTTATGTGCTTCATATCTCATGTACCATGATTTTAAATGTAGAACCTCATATATGATTGTCACGAGCATGAATTACTTATCTAATATATAACATGCAGATGTGCACACCATGATATGATACACATTTCTTTTTTATGGTTTTTGTGTATGTTAGCCCGTAGTTAGGCATAGTGTAACTGTCACGATCCAATTTTGAGGTTCCGTGTAACAGTCCAAGCTGGCCGCTAGCAGATAATGTTCGCTTTTGCCCGTTACGTATTGTCATCAGTCTCACGATTTTAAAATGTGTTTACTATGAGGAGGGTCTAGACATACTTTGACTAGTGTCTCACATCTTCCGGTGACTGGCTCTGATACCATTTGTATCAACTCATGCTCACCGCTAGCAGATATTGTTTACTTTGGCCCGTTATGTATCGTCGTCAGCCTCACAGTTTAAAAACAAGTCGGTTAGGGAGAATGTTCCACACCTTTATAAGGAATTCTTTGTTCCCCTCTCCACTAATGTTGGATCTTATAATAATAAATTAGAGTGGCGTAGCGGAAGCATGGTGGCCCATAACCCATAGGTCCCAAGATTAAAACTTAACTTTGATATCATTTGTAAAGTATTCAAACTTGGGTTTGATATCATGATAATAGTTTTTAAACCCATTGCCCATAACCATTATTAGCAAAGGATTGGTATAGTTCAAACCCATTGTTAGCAATATTGTTTTGGAGTGTGTGGGCCCATAACCCATTTTTGTTCCCCTCTCAATAGGATTCGCAATAGCAAATCAGAGTGGCGCAGCAGAAGCGTGGTGGGCCCATAACCCACAGGTCTCAGGATCGAAACTTGACTCTGATAACACTTTTGTAAAGGAGGAAGCGGGGTGGGCCCCATAACCCACAGTCCCAGGATCGAAACCTGGCTCTGATACCATTTGTAAAGGATTGAAATTTTGGCTTTCATATCATGAATAATAGTTTAAACCTTGACCATAACCCATTTTTGTTCCCCTCTCCGTGAGATCTCACAATAGCAAATCAGAGTGGCGTAACGGAAGCGTGGTGGACCCATAACCCACGGGTCCCAATCATTTATAAAGTATTGAAACTTGGATCAATACTTGGATTTGATATCATGATAATAGTTTAAACCCATTGCCCATAACCCATTATTTTTGTTTCCCTCTCCATGGGATCCCACAATAAGCAAATCAGAGTGGCACTGATACCAATGGAAAGGCGGCTTTTTAATATTTTTTGTAATAGTCTAAAGTCATTGTTAGCAATATTGTTTTGTTTCAAACCAGAGTGACCCAGCAGAAGTGTGTGGGCCCATAACCCATTTTCTTTGCTTTAATATTATTTGTAATAGTCTAAACAGAGAGCCCATAACCCATTTTTGTTCCCCTCTCCATGGGATCCCATAAATAGCAAATCAGAGCTGGTCCATAACCCTACCATTTGTAACCGTTTAAACCCATGGTTGGCAATATGCTTTTTTGTTCCATGGAATCTCACAATAACAAATGAGAGTGACCCAGTGAAGTGTGTGGGCCCATAATCCATTTTTGTTCCTCCATGGGATTCCACAATAGCAAATCAGAGTGGCGCAGCGAAAGCTATGATTTTCAAGATCGTAACTTGGCTCTAATATCAATCGTAAAGAATTGAAATCTAGCTCTAATACCATTTCTACAAATGTTTGTCTTCTGGAGCGAAAGTGTACGGTGAAATTTTATTCCATTGTTGTCTAGTTATGATATGAAGTTTGAAATCTAACCCAAATAAATTTTATTTTAATTACTAATATTAACACAGTTTTTGTATAGAAGTGTTAGTTTTCCAAAACCAAATTTACACCATTACTTTACCTTTTATGGCTTCTTCAACACTCTGTGCGTTCTAAAGTTTGTTGTAAATGAACACTATAAATAATCACAATTCTTAATTTTAAAAAACACACCATTCTCAATTATTAATCTCCTACAACCAAAAATATATAAAAAAATTTAAAACACATGGCAACTCATAAGCTTGTTACGATATCCATGGTTATCTTCATCATCTCTTCTTTGGTATCACCAGGTGTGCTTTAATCCATAATCTTTATTCTTTTTATGTGTTCTTTTGTTAGAATAATATTTTAGGCAACCTTAATCTTCGGTAATATGGCAGCCGAAGGAGACGTGTTCATGAATTGTATTGGACCGTGTTCTGACACTTACGACCACTATTCATGTTATAATGATTGTGTGGAACGGAATGAAGGTGCTGGATTTTGTTATCCCAAATTGGGAGACGATTCTGATGAAAAAGATTGTTGTTGCAATTATTGATCGAGGAAAGAAAAACATTTCGATTTTTTTAATAAGATTGTGTAGTTTTTCGCTAAAACTATTTTAATAAAGTTGTTCTATTAAATTTATGAAAGTAAAAGGATTCGGTCTAAATTGTTAAAATAAGAAACAATGGATATAAAATTATCTACTAACCTTATGATTAGTTTTAGGGCTGTGACTCGTTTTTTAAGTTTTAAATTAGGAATCATGACGTGAATTAACGAATCGAAAATGAAAAAATATGATAAAATTTTGTGCAAATTTAAAAATAAATAACACCACGTTTAAAAGAAAAAGACAAAAACATTTACAACAGCTCAGTGCATCAAATTTGGTATGCGATCAACTTAGCTCATTCGACTTAGACGACTCTAAGTTGCTTCTCGGTTTCTTATCGACTCTAACTTGGCTCATTTGACTTAGACGACTCAATTTTTAGCTAATTTAATATCTTTAATGCCATAAAATGTTCTTCAATCAAATTCAATATATTTTGACAATTCTCAAAATACTTGAAAAATCAAGTTCAAAATAACTCAATCGGTTGTCACGTAATTTCCTTTGGGCCATGATCTCAACAGTCCTTGGAAAGAATTGAGACCTAAGCTTCTGTTTTAGTCTCTCCCAAGTGTCCATTGCGCATCGGCCCTCTTGAATGTCAACGTACTTCGAATGCCACCACAATTTCGCATCTTCAGTTAGATGCAGTGGCCTTAGATGCATGGTGGCCACTATGATCTTTTCTTCCTTTGTCTCAGTGTCAGTCGCCTTAAAGTACTGATCAAGGTCAAAGATGTTGTTCTCTAAGGCCTTGGCATCACAAGCCCCAAAGAATGGCTTGAGATATTATAGCATAAACAAAATGCTAGACGTTCGAATTCTTCATATTATAGAAGAAGGTGAGTTTTAAATAGTTACTTCCCATTTCCCATACCACAAGAGAGACTATAATACTTTACAATATACAATTAGAAATAGAGAAGCATACTCTTGACACTGTCATGAACACAATCAAGCTCTGTGGCTGCTATCTAAATGATGCATTATGAAAAATGAATCAGCATCCTTGTATACTCGACCAATAATAGTGCCTGATGGCAAGCAAGAAAACCAAGCGCAAAAGCATGCCAATTACACCACTCGTATGTTAATCGCCTTACGATGATCTGATTTCTCTACACCGACCGAGATTGGCGCTGCAGCTTCATATGCTTTGGCTAAATAATTGGCTCAACTTTGAAGAGAACATTAATCCTATACAATTACCAATCAACAGGATAAGGTATCTTTGAAACCAAAGGACTAAATTCTGTTCTATAAATTTAAGTAAGCATTGCATTCATATTCATTTGAATCAACAGACTTGAGTGCAAACGAGTCGAGATTTTCGTAAAAAGAAATTATAAAGGAAACGAACCTTTCATTGGTCGATCCCTTATTTCGATAATTTAAAAAAATTTATCAAATGAGGATCATGTTGTGGGCCTGGTCATTGTAGATAAGCCGCGTCCAGAGGGAATACCACCTTGAAAATCTTGATCTGATCCTTCCTCTTCAATCGGAACTGCAACCACAATATTTATGATTTGTATGTAATTTATACACTAAAAAAAGCAGTTTAACCTGAAGTAAAATACAAACCTCTCTACGGAAGTAAATTTACGTCGATATAGAACAATTTTTAATCCACACGAACATTGTCCTATCGATTAATGATGAAGATGAAATACTGAAACACGAAATTCCTCACCAATACTTTCTTCCTCAGCTTGAGCTCCAGCTATCCCGATGCATGTATACAAAGAATCTGCATCCACTTTCAACTGATTGTAAGCGATGTAGACGTCGTCAATGGTGGCAGCTTCATACAACGACGTAAGATCTTTGATGCAAGATAGGTCCTGCCCCACAATCAGAAGATAAGAGAAAGGTGAGACATCCAGATAGACAGTTGAAACACATTGTAAAATCATTGGACGTAATGATCACTCTGTTTCCCAGGCAAAAGCATAGGGAGCTAACGACGAGAAGTACGAGCACATAGTTCTACCTTCCGTGGAACAGAAGACGCTTGAAGATGAGCCAATAGGCCAAGCCAATAAGCATTGGACTTTATTTCAGCTTCATGTCTCATAAGAAGAGTTCGTTTTGCCTACGGTGGGAAAATATTATTTAAAACCTTGACTAAGAATGAGATGGTCTACAAATACCAAGTAAAGAACCACTAGTTCATTTGGTCAGTCACTTCAACACTTTACCCTGTCCAACTCTCTTTGGGCAATTTTGTTGCTATGTAAACCTCTCAGAACGCTTTTGCATGCATCAACAGCTTTGTACACCTGAAAAGAAGAGTCCTATCAGTGAAAGAAAAAAAGAAACAAATGAACTTAACAAGGATCTTTATGAAAATTGAGACCGAACCTTGGCTGGAGTTGATGTCACAGATATAACATACCATCCAAGCTTAAGCCTATCGAACAGGCTCACTTCGAAGGAGACATCGTATGTCAATCCAAGAGAATCCCGTACACTTGTGAAAAGCCTGGAACGGTCACATGAATACTTTTCTAAGATAACTAAAGATCATATAAATTGAGCCTGTTATATGAAGTGTGTCTAGCCAATTCTAACTTCTTACTAAAACAAAGGAGACATCGTATCCGACTTTGCTTGAAGATTGCAACTTCTAAGCTTGGGTTTGGTTCATTTGGTATGGCAGGGGCCAGTTTGGGGTAATTTAAATGAAAACTTCAGAACTTTGCTTGAAGATTGTACTTTCTAAGCTAGGATTCGTTTATTTTCTTGCTTTTGTGTTAACCAAAATGGAAGGATAAAACTACATTTTTGGAGGGATGGAAAAAACATAAAACTGGGGAGAGATAAATAAGACAAAGTGGAAGGCAGTTTTCAGCATCTTTGGTTTGTTCTTGTTAGGTCAAATTCAGACAACTTCTAGAGCTTTTTGTTGCTGATTCTCTGTGTATCTTCAATCTTCAGATGCTTTATTATCCATGTATCTCTTCGACAGAGACTCGGAAAAACACATTAGGAAGGGGCCAACAAACGACAGGGCATGGGTGTGGGTGTGGGTGTGGTCGTGAGAAGCTGTAGCTAGGTGGCAACAGTCGACCTGATGGACCCGATGGTAATGATAGCGCTGATGGTTGGATATGGGTGTGGCAAGAGTTGTGGGCCAAGCATATTAACAAGAAAGAAAGAGGCAAATAAAAAGAATTAAAAATTAAAGTTAAAAAATGAAACATGAAAATGTGAATCACACACTCTAAAGCGCACCAAGGAGAAAGAAAACGAACGATTACAAAAATGCAGTTGGCAGAGAAGACTTGCCTGGAGTTTATAATCTCAGCCAAAAGTCCCATCGTGATCCCAAAAAAGAGCGGATGACTACGAAGTTTTCTCTGCAAACTCTTCTCAATATCATTATCAGATTCGTCGCTTTCTGGTGTTAAGAAAAAAAAAATTAAACGATCCATCATAAGCTATATCAGAAAATAAGGGAATGGTACACAAGTCAACACACACTTCTTGGCGGGGACTCACCATCTGTTCTTGAAATCTGACCAACTGATTCTAACAAGTCTAAACCTTCAAATGTAACACCCCAACGGTTGGGTGCGGGACCTGAAATATAAGCGCATGCTCTTTCATCTGTATCTTTTAAAAATACCTGTTGAAATATGTAACGAATAACTCGATATCAAAAACATAACACAGATCATAATGATCTGAACACAATATTTTATTGATCTCAGAAAGAATGCAACTGCAAAAATAAAATGAAAAATCAAATCTAGATCAGATATATCCCCTTCTCAGAAATAAAACGAGTGGATTAATTTTTTCACTTTAAAATAAATTTTGCTAACAATATTACTTGGTATAGGATGAGGTAAAAAAATATTCAAAAAGTAAACTGAACAGTTTTAAAAAGTCAACCATCCTCACCTGCTGAAATTGCAACTCAGACGGAGACGGTCGAAACACGATGGGGACAGAAGCAGGGGCCGTCTCAGAAGTTGTAGTTGTGATTGTACCAAGGTAATCTAGAATACAAGACTCAATTTCTTCCTCTGAAAAATCCCCAACAAGACTTACCTAGAACATGGAAAGATCCGTGAGGACATATCAAGACTTGGTGTCAGAATGTAAAACATTAATATTTTTGGATTATTTTTTATTCTTCGGTACAGTTATATTTTTTAACTTCCTTGATTTAATTAGGATATCTCATTCTCTTTCTCTGGTAATAATACTTCTTGATGTCATTTTTATTTTATATCAAAAGGACAAAGTGCAGACCTCCATGTTATTGTTTACAAATTGATTCATCACTGCATCCTTCACTGTTTGCAATGTTAAATTCTGCAGTGATTTTGGAGAAGGCTCAACAAACCGCTCATCTCCATTCATCATCGCTAACATGAGTTTGTGAGCAGTAGATCGTTCCAGGCTTTTAGGAATAGACCGGTGGTATGACATATATAATTGCTTTGCTCTGTCAAATGCATCCTCCAGCCAGACGCTATGCTGCATATAAGTAATCGAATTTGAATTAAACCCTGAATGATTGTAGGGGAATATCCGAGTTTTTAGGGTAAAATTCTCTCTAGATGATCCTTCATCCTTGTTAGTTGATTTATTGAAATTTAGATAAGATATTGATGAGAATTAAAGGTGTAGAGCAGTTTGCTCTAAAAATATTCAATTCATACTAAAAATTTATCTTCTAGCAATATATATATATATATATATATATATATCATGACCATAGGTCCATGTCTGATATGGGCAACTGTGCTTTGTAGAGAAAAATAAAGCAAAAAAGAAAAAAATATAACAAAACCAGTCATTTGCACGTACCTCAAGAACCATATGAAGCAGTTGGAAGGCTGCACGCATGCCATTATCTCTCAAGGTGAAACGAAATTCCATAGCAATGAACTCTTCGGTTGACTCCAGAGAACAATTTATTAAGTGATTAACGCAAAAAAGTTCCACCTACAATATGTTAGCACATGAAACATCGATCAAATTGAGTAAAAAGTTATATGGGCAATGAACTGTTCATTAAGCTATTCATACACAAAGGTTCTACATCAATAAATTTTTAGAGAGATGAGAGCCATACTCGTACTTATGATTACATTGTTAAAAGAAATATAGAGAAATAAAGGCAACTTATATGAGGTTAAATAGTAATAAACCATGTGGACATGATCATTAGCGATAGGACTCAGATGCCAAAGCAAATTCTTGGAATAACAGCAATAACAATTATCTTAAGCACAATGATATAACTGTTAACTTAAAATGGCAGTTGCCACAGTTATATCATTCACTAAAAATTTGAAAAATATGTCAATTACACTTCACACTAAATCAGAAATTACTTCCAATTGAATAGACTTGGGGCTGTGGACAGATAGTTATAATCGACCTTCAGAATTTTTTATTGTTTCAATTGGAAGCCCATTGTTGTATTGAATTTTTCATTCAAAGAATTAGTTGGATGGGAGAGTCGAAGGAGTGTGAGGATTCTAATGCATACCTGCTCCCTTGAAAAGTTTCCTACACGACCTCCCTCACTGAGAGTTCGAACACCAACCACGACAGCTCCTTGCGAGTCGGGGCTTTCAGCTGCTCGCCCCCCACCAACTATAAGCCGCATCACGCCTGCCTTATTTTCACTTTTTGAAATCTACATGTATAATGGTATAAATGGTTAAACAAGTTGAAAAATAACCACCACCCAGGCATACATTTTTTTTCAGAGCTACCCACGCTTGTTTGAGAAATCATTTACTTGAATAATGGGTATTCTTTGCTCTGGCGTTTGACTAATATGAAATCAACGATAGCATCTTTAATGTCAGATATCCAATTAAATTATACTTCTCACAAATACTCATGGCAGTTACCTACTAATATGCTAATATTGGTTGTAATTTATTTTAAAAGTTATACCTTATAATTCACAGGAATTCCGTTTGACAGACGGCATTGAGTGATCCCTGTTTCCGTATCATGAAATTTGGTGAGAATAGTCTCTGGGTTTAAAGGAATAAATGAAGGCTTGCGTTGCATCCTTAACTCAGCTATCTGCGATGATGATATCAACTCTTTTGGTACCTCAAGCTGCAGAAGTATATAGAAATTTAATTTCAACAAAACCAAAACTAAACAAGAAACATACAGATATATTTATAATGAAAGTGGAAAGAAAGTGAGAATAGGAGAACAAGATACTTCAGGTTCAGCTTCAATAGATTCCCCCAAGCCTGCCTCAATAGCAGTAACTATCTCACTTGCAGTTATCTTAAACTCTGTTTCCCCCAATCCATCAATATGTGCTTTTCTTGGAACGCATGCAACAATAGCTGCAGGAAGGGGTGCAGTAGGCTCTCCATAATCAGAGATGAACTCTAACACTTCAGCACCAATTGAATTCACCTAGGATAAAAAATTTGAAAACAAATAAATACATCAGACAGTTCAAAAGAAACTGCTAACAATGGGTATAGCACAGCAGGCAAACATGGTATGGTATGCTAATAACAGCTTCAATGCATGGACATAATTAGTGAAAGGGCTTTGGATTGAACCAAGTCTCTCTCTTACACTATTTTCACATCAATACTAATTCCTTCATATTCTCTTAAGTTTTGAGAAGAAAATATTTAAGAAAATAATAAAAAAGGAAAATAATTTTGCAACTACCAACTTATTCAAACAGAAAGTATCATATGGTAAATTATTTATTGACAATGACTGCGACTCTAAATACCCTAACGTATTTCTTGAAAGAAACAATTTTAAGAGGAAACGCAGCCATACTAGAGAAATAACCAGTGTCAATAATTGAAAATGAGGCCGGTATCAGAGACAAATATAATCTGCCTCCCATATTTGTCACTCTCTGTTCTCAAATACAAATATTCTTCTAAACAACTCCAAAATTTCATTCAGAGCATAATTTTAAAAAATGTACCTCACCTCTTCAAGAGTAACTGTTCCAGCAACAGCAACCAAACTTTCATGACCTTGACTTTGGTCCATAACGGTGTGCCCCAGTGCATCGCTTTCCATTATAAAATTCAAATTATCAACCGATGACACGTTATCAATCATTGCTGCTAAGTGTTCACTGTCTTTAAGAAGTGCATCCATATATCGAGTCAGTTCACCCTTGGTGACACCAAACTCTTTAAGCCTCCGTACCTGCACCACATGGAATACAGATTATGTTTACTCAGAAATTGATCGTGTCTCACACCATTAGAACAGTAACTATGAGAACTGAATAATAGCAAAATAAGAAAACTTCATTCCAGTTCAATGGCAACCCTTGAGATTAGCTTAGGTATGCATAGGATAGTCAGGAAAATGAAAATAAATGCTTGGTTGGCTTGTTGGAACAAACATCCTCTATTTTGTTCCAAACAAGCTAAACCAAGCATTTATTTTCAACCTTAAAAAAATAAAATAAAATAAAGGTCTCACTATATATTTTTTCTTATTCACCCTAAAGCAAAACCATTCATTTTTAAGTTACTTTGTTGTTGCATCACCCAGTATTCTTCTTTCTTCTTCCCTCTGTTTTTCAAATAACAGGTGTAAATCCTTTATTTCTTGGCATTTTATTAGCCTGAATTCCTTTCTTCCCCTATCTAAACGACCTGAGCATGAGCAAGGCTCAAAAGCATGATTACATGTATTTATATTCAGATTTAGGGATTAAAAAGGCAATCAATGGGGTTGAACCATGGAACTTTTATTGATCCAAACCAAAATAAATGGTTTGGGTTCAAATTTTCTTTTCTTTTTTGCTTTAACTTCGATCTTTTATTGAGTAAAATAATTGGCCTATTCGATAAAAATAAATAAATAAATAAAAATAAAAAATTATTTTCCCAATTGAAAATTCTCCCTTTGTCCATTGTTTTAAATAATACTAAGCTCATTATAAGAACAATGAAAAACAATCAATAACAGGGATCTAGTTTATCATTCTTTCCTATTTAGGATTCAAATTGATGAAATTTAAACTAGAATATCAATGTTATCTCATGTAAACAAGTAAAAAGGTGGGAAAAATTTCAGAATACATTTGAAGGATTATTTTTTTGGACGTGCGTAAAATAAGAGACACAAACCTCTTGAACAGCAACTTTAATTGCATTTTGCCAATTCTTTGGTTCAGCTGTTACTGTTAGTGTGGTGACAGTGCACCCTTCCCTTCCAGAATCACTATGGTCTAACTCAATGGAAGTGAATGGTGGATTTGAACTCTGAAAATTGCAACAAAAAGAAAATCTTGGAATGATAAGAAGTTTTATACTATACAATGAACAACTTAGGCAATAACTAACTAATGCATGACTAAAACCAAATTAGGATGCCCACTGACATGAAAGAAATTGTGCATTCAGATAAAAATAATAATATTTTATGGTAGAAGACAAATAAAAAAAATGAGTTTGACAAATTCAGACAAAAAGATAACACACAAAACTTAAAATCATAAGAATCCATGGCAAAACAGAATTGAGAGGACATAGTTAAAAAACGCACCTTGTATCTTGTATTTATACGGAAATGCAAAGCAGAAAGAAATATCCTCTTCATAAGAACATCTCTCAGGTCACTAAATGTCTGAACCTTATTTACTGGAATCTGCAATAAATTTCAATAGCAGGTATTTGGTATTATGTTATTCCCTGAACCAAAACAAAACTTCAAAAAGAGAATATGCTAAAAGAATAAGAGGATGAGTCAACCCCAAAATAGAATAATTGCTAATACATCTTGCATCTACTACGCCATAGCTAGAAAAAGAAGAAACAGAAGTTTATTATTTTGAACGGAAGCTATTACCATTCAAGTGGCTCACTCCTCTTCTCTCTCTCTCTATCGTCCCTGTCCCCACATCCTAACCCACCTTGCTTGTCATTAACCCAATCTGTGTGTTTAAGCTCTTATGAAACTGCATTCAAGCCACTTTTAAGTTCTCATTTCATGAGTTAACAATGGCATCAGCTCACCAGTCATATTTATTTCAAATCGGAAAAAAGTGATCAAGTTATCACAGAATGATTGCTTTATATGTTAGTGAAGCCTCATCTTCAAAGATTGGAGGGAGAGAGGAAGGAGGGCGAGTGAGAGTGTGAAAGAGAGAAAAGAGGAGTTCTCTGTGCATTGAAAAACAAAAGAGTTTTATGAAAACCCCCCATGTATTGATCAGCAAATTACAAAGAAAGCAAACTGTTGGCAGTTGGTGTTCGGTGTTTAACACAATGATCCTAACTAATGCTTGAATACTACATGATTCAAATCTTCTTTAGCATGCTAGTAATAGGAATAGTCATTTATTTCTGTATAGTCGTGATATTGTAAACTAACTTGGATCATCTTTTTTTTATAATGTCCAGCTCGAACGGCCTCATAACCTGACACTCCGGACTTGGATCATATTAAAAGAAAAAAAGAAGCAAAGAAGACCTATTTTTGGTCTAGTAAATAATCGCTGATTTCTAGGCAGCGAGTAGGATGTGTACTATTTGAATTTTGTTCTTTTTTCCTAAACTATCTAGCTGGCTCTGTTTCCTAGTATATATATGTGCACACACAATTTCAGAAGAAAAAAAGAACTATGGCGCCAAAACGAGGATCAAAAGGAACAGCTCCATATCTTTGATGATCCTTTGATTCCTTTCTTGCCAAGTGAGCCAGAAGAACACCCTAAAAAATGTTCTTTTCCTTTCTAAAAGGATGGCCCAAAAAATGTGAGTAGGTATGTTGGATGGTCAGCTTGTAAAATTTCTGAAATTGGTGATTCTTTTCCTTTCTCAAAGTTCGTAAATACTAATTTATCTAGAGAGTTGGTTGGAATATCCTTTTCATGGACTTCATAACCACATCTCTAAAAGATTAAGTCTTTGTGCGTGCACATACTTATATACTGGTAATTATAAAAGCTCTACAAAAATGAAATCATGCTACATAAGTTCAAGAGAATATTAAAAATGTATTTAATGCCACATACCTTGCAGAACATATTAATTGAGAAATTTTGAAGCAACTCATGCTGAAATATCTGCGGGGGATTTGCATCTACACTGCTCCCAGGAAGCGACCAATTGTGCTTCACAGGAGGACGAATTGCATGCCTTTCTTTCTTAATGATCTTGGATTGATCTACTGAATTTGATCTCTCGTTTGAAAAGCTTCCACCTAATCCAACTGAGATCTTAGGAACAAGAAAACTAGCCATTGCACCAAATGGATTGGGATTAGGTGTAGAAACAGCCTCATTTTCTAGGCCAGTTTCACCAAAGACAGCCTGGAAGAGATAATATCAGTTTACTGATGAACTGAGTCCAAAAATGAAGTTTATAGTTTCTAACATCAAAAAATGAATTGATCAAACCTCAATTTGGTTAACGGCCTTTGAGATGTTATCTATATCTCCAACAATGTATAAGGTTGCATTTGCAGGGAAGTACCATCGCTCATGGAACTTCCTTATTGTATCGGTATCCCACTTCTTAATCTGATCCTCCAATCCAATTGGGAACCTTTTGCTGAGGTTGTTTTCAGAATGCAGATGTTGTAACAGCTGCACAGCAAGAAATTTTTCCAAATAAATGGAATTAGAGAAAAGGGCACCGATTAGCCAATATATAAACCTTATTGAAACACCACCAATCTGCAATTATCTTTTATGAACAAAAGCAACCATAGTACATATCTCACCTGACAATCAACACGATATTCTATTGTATTCATCATCTGTAGTTCAGAAAGAATGGCACGCCTCTCCTTTTCAACTCGTGAAGCAAGGAACTTTGGGTGGAAAGCTATCTATTTAGATGTGCACAAACCAAGGATGCATATGTTATGAAGTACGCAGGACAAATTCCCAACATTTTTATTCTAAAATTGTTTTCTCATAAAAAAAAAAAACATATACTGAAATCAGACCATTTATTTGCTAAAAATAAAAACAGTACAACGCATAACAAAATCATATCAGAATCCAAAGCCACACTAGTGTGCACTCAATATAAATAAATCCATCTATTGTTCATACCTCATTTAAGGCATCGAGAACAGATGGAAGTAGATCTTCATCAGAATCCTACAGACAAATTACAATGTGGTCAATATTCAAACAAATTCCTAATAACAAACCGAGACACGAGATGCAAAGAGCAATGGTAGTATGGTGCTGTATTCTCTCCCATCTATTATATGGGTGAACTCCAAACGATCCACCATGATACTTTGAACCATTCACCATGTGCGCAATAATGGGTCCAATTTGAGAATTCTATTCAGCCAAAAGCATCTCAGAAGAATGCTAAGAAACTAGCACAAGGGGATTACAGTTTTGAATGCTAAGAAACTAGATAATACAAAGTTGCTGGAACATTTGATCAGCCAGCTTTTGTAAAATTTAAAATTAAAAAGAAAAAAGAAACATGCGGCTATATCATGCTGGGAACAAAAAGATAATAAGGTGAAATGAAGATACTGAATTACCTAAAAGAAATCTACGTTAATTATAGGAAGTTGGGGCTGTTACATGGGTGGCAAAATAACATATTACAGAAGATCAGTAAGAAAGAAAATAATGCTGGAAACAAAACCAGTTCTCAGAGAAAATATTTAATCCTGTCCTCATAGAAACACGAAAGACACAAGATCTAGATACGGTATCAGTGCATGCACATAAGAATAGAAAAACCAACAAGAACAACCTTCGTGCTAGTTGGTGAATGTATATGAAACACAGTATGGTGGAAATCAGTGTAGGCATTAGATCGCGCGCCTGTACTCAAAAGCTTTTCACGTTTCTTACTTCCAAGGAAGGCTACGTGCTCAATCATGTGTGCAATTCCTTGCTCGTTATCTTCTTCATCAATTGACCCCACATGGACTTCCATGTGTGCTTCAAACCTAAATTCAAAAATTTGTCAGGGGAGAGTCCATCAATAAAGCTTCATTTGTTTAGAAAAAATTGCAGAAGAACGGTCCAATTTTTTTTAATATTATGCATACAGAGAGAGAGAGAGAATCCTTAGGGGGTAAGAAAGAAGAAGAGAAAAAAGAACCCACAAATCTAACTAACAAAATAAATTTTAAAACTTATCCCTGTCCTTGCACTAAGGTCCCATAACTTGAATGACCTAAATTGGTAGAGTAATTAGAAAAAGGACTTGACTAAGATTCAACATTTATCAATCAATTATTTCCTCCAAAAGCAAACTGCCTACCATGTAGAACACAAAATCCATCTTATCTTCTATTTCGTGAAATATTGAAAATAGATCTCATATTTATTTTATAAGAAACAAGAAAAAATTCGGCAAACAAACATTCCCACAAAATGTATCTCACTGGATTAGTCCACATACATCTCAGTCTTTTTTAATCCTGCACATTTAAAAGTTGAATCCGTCTATCTTTGTAACCATTAGAAAAGTCCCAACTAAGCTGGTTTTCCCTGTCTAGTGGTTATGATATTGGACTCGGAAAATAAATTATATACATAAAGCATTTTTTCATGAATACTTCAAAATCTCCATAAGTGCCAAACCGTATTCATTAGTTATATTCTTTCTCCAATAAACCACATGGTTAATACCTGTTGGGGGGAACTTTATTCGGTAAAATAAGATATTTCAATCCATTTTTCAATTGCCCTCTATACAACTTTGGGTGAGACGGGAGTTCAGAACTAAGAAATGCCTCTAACTCCGCTCTTCCAAACTCAGGATATGAAATATCCAAATCTTGTTTCTCCAGAATACCATCAGGCCAGGTTGTGGCTGCTGCATGAGGCTCATCTGGACCTACAGTTCCACAAACAATACGGGCATGCTTCACCTGGATGTTGCATAAAATTACAGAGACAAGAAATATAAGAATATATGGACAATCGAGTAAATAGTAAATACTGCAGAATGTTAAATTCTTTTGGTCTTTGAGTTTTGAGTATAGTCTACATTTGGATCCTAGTTTTCAAAATGTTAAATACACGAGTTTTGAGTTTAGTTTCTATTTGGTCCCTAGGTTTCAAAAGTTACATTTTTACCCTTGCATTTAAGTTTATTTCTATTTGGTCCCTTGGTTCCAAAATTTTACACTTTGAACCTTGAGTTTTGAGTTTAGTTTCTATTTGGTCCTTATGTTTTAAGATTTTACACACCCATAAGTTTTCACCCAGGCTCACTTTTGGTATTAAGTACTAACAGGTAATTAATTTTAAACAACTATGGTTTTTAATCGTGACAATAAATTAGAGAAAACTAATTTAATTATAATTATTTTAATTTTTAAAAAATTAACTAATTCAGAATTAAAATTAATGACCAAAATTGAGCTTTGGTGAAAACTTAGGGGTAAACACATAAAATCATGAAGCATTGGGACCAAATGGAAACTAACCTCAAAACTCAACGGCAAAAGTAAACATTTTGAAACCTAGAAAGGTGAACTAAACTCAAACCTTGGGTAAGAATGTAACATTTTGAAACTTAGGGACCAAACAAGGGCTATACTCAAAACTTAGAGACCAAAAGGGTTTTCTTTTTTTTTTTTTCCTTACAAAGACAATGAGACAAAATTTAATATTTTAATTCAGGTTAATTACATAATCAAGTTCCTAGTACTTTCATTTTTCAGACTCATCCCTAATCTTACAAAAGTTCCAATTGCAACCTGGTTGTTACATTTTCCCTATGGAGTACGATACCTTGTAGCATAGGGTTGTAATAAGCAAATATGGTTTCCATACAACTGGATGATTAAGGTGAAAGATAACAAAGACAGAGATTTACAGATGTATTTCATAAAAAAGATATTAAGCAGATAGATCCACAATGCAAACAAGATAAAAGGAATAAGCATAATGATGGAAAGGGGAGAGATTATGGAAACTACATATAAAAGGCAGGTCTACAAATCCAGTAGGCACTTACAACTTTACCGTCACGCTCATTCTTGGATAACTGAAACGCAGATTTGTCAAGAATGAATCTAGGAGTGGATCTTTTAATACTAGAACATCTTTTCAGGTTAAGAAAGCAAGAGATGCAATTAGTAGTCCCCGAAGTTTCATTCCTACGTTCCCCAAATTTATAAGCATGTGGCCTTCGAGCATTAACCTCGTTTCTTCTAAACTTGTATCTACCAATACCATCGTCACGAGAGTACCTTCCAAACCAAAGAGGAAATAATCAACAAAGCTAATGCCCTCATAAATATAAGCACTGAATAATACAATACCTCAGATCAAGGAAAAGGAACATAGGGAGGAGGAACAAAAGTAAAGAATTCACTAGATTATACTACCTTTCCTAGAGGTGGAAAGGGAAGAAAGAGAAAACAAATAAGAAAAGCCTTCATCCAAGAGGTTTTTTTTCTTTTAAAAGGGAACCTTTTTTAAAAGTTACATTACAATATTGCTTTGAAGAGGAAACGAATAATTTCATTGATAAATGAAATGTACAAAAGAAAGGAATGAACCCAGCCCCCACAGGTGGATACAAAAAAACGATTACATTACAGTATAAAAATAATAATAATAATAATCATAATCTATGAAGCATGGACACTTATTTTTTGAAAAAGTGTCCGTGTCGGACACGATACGTCCAAAGCATGGACACGTGTCTGACACGGTAATAAACATGTCTGGAAAAAACTCAATTTTAAACATGGCTCGAACACGACTAGACACGGCTTGGCCACGACTCTGAAAAACTTTAAATTAGAAAATTTTTTGAGATTCTCTTATCAATTGAGTCCTTATATATTGATCAATCCTAAAATATTAGGATGACATCGTAATCCTCTATTCATAGCCAACTAAATCTTTTTATATCTTCTAAGATTTCAAATATTGTTAATTGGTTAACTTTGTACATTTTTACATGTTTTATCTATAAAAAAAAAAATATTAATATGTCAATATAGACACATTTTAAATAAAACACGTGCTTGTGTCCTACATTTTAAGAAATTGACGTGTTGTCATGTCCCGTGTTCATGTTTTGTGCTTCTTAGATAACAATAAACAATTTAAGATATTAACAAACATCCTCCCTTTACAACAACTAACTAAAACAACATCAAAAACAAATGTTTTCACAACCTACAAGCCCTTTTATTTTTTTAGATTGGAGCCCTTTTTGTTTTATAGGTCAGGTTCCAATTTAGCTCCTTTTTTGGGTTGTTTTATAGACCCCTTTTATTGCTCCTTTTGTATACTTCCATTTTTTCAATGAAAAACGCAGTATCTTGAATTTTTTTTTTCTTTTTTAAAAATATTATGATGGCTCTGATACCATTCTCACGTTTAATGACTTGAACCCTTACAGTTTACATGAGCTCTATCATCCTAGCTTAATTTGTAGATAATGTACATTCAAATCTACCGAATACGTTTTAATATACATACAAGTCCATATTCATCAATAATTGAATGAAAGTGGAAATCCATCCTCATCAATAATTTGACGAAGGTGGAAATCCATTTTCATCAAATTTTTTATGAAAGTGAAAAAGGTGAAAAACAAGATAATAAAGCAAAGGATAAAAGACAAAGAAACAAAGTAAAAGATATGTCAAGAGACCTATTTTATCCTGACATATTTCACCCACGATTTTTTTTTTTTTTTTACCAATAGTTTAACGACTATTCAGTCATTGAGATGATGATGTTTACAGAGGTGGTTGAGAATCCAAAAATGGATCATTGAGATCATAAATCGTGTCTTACTCTTCTTCTTCTACGATAGAAGGAGAAGATGTCGAACCGACCGATGCGGCCTCTTGAAGAAGCTTTTGAAAATCAGCTTCCGAAGTTGTCTGGGCTAATGCAGCGAGTAGCTTCGACTTTGAATTAAGAAATTCGGAGGTCCTCTTCTTGGATAAATCCTGAAGGTGGCCATTCTCTGATAGCCAGACCTTTACTGCTTTGATATCTACGTGGGTATAAGTATATTTATTCCACCATTTGATTTTGATAGTTTTGAAGACCGGTTTTACTTTGTTTTACTTGGTCTTCCGTTTCTTTTATTTGAAAATTCCAAGTTAAGATCCAAGTAATTTAAAAGTATACGCAAAAGCGCATAGTTAATGGAAATGGAGTTTCGAATATATTTTGAATAAAGTAGTAGAAGGATTCCTGTATGGGAACGGGGAATATATCTTTGGCTGATCCAAAGATTTTCCACCATTTGATGAACCAAAATGGATAATGAATTTTATGAGCATTCTAGCAAAATTGAATAAACCATGAGTGTTCGTAATTTTGATACCAAATGACATTAAACTACGCCAACTGATAATCTTTGTATGTGAAAGAATGAGGAACAAACGGTTTTGAAAAAGTCTTTTTCGTGTACAGATCTTGATTCCAGTACGTCGGATTCATGACTTTGAAAATTTTTAATTTTGAGTACGCGATTTTTGAAGGGTCATCGCGACTTAGAATATGAGTAATTTCGACGGACTTTGTGTCGACTAAAATGAATTCATAAAACCTTCTGGTCTTATGAAGATCTTCCGAGATATAAAAGAATCCCGTTGGATAAGTTTTTTTGACGACCTCGCTGATCTTTGGATCGTCGTATTCTGGTTCTACTAGAGCTTCTGGTATAGACACAGATTTTTGAAAATAGGTCCTGATTTTAGGAACTGGAGAAAATCGAACGGTAACAACCGCGTCCGAGTAGGTTGAGGGGACAGAAGGTCCCTTTGAAGTGGAAAAGGCAGTAGGTCTCGATGGAGTCACGGTAGATGGTCGTGTTGAAGAGGCAGAAGGCCTCATCGAAGTGATAACCTCCGCTTGTTTTTTAGAAAGCCTAGCTTTAGATCTGGTCACCAATGTGAAACCAGCATCCATCGCGTACCTGTCGGAAGTCATTGGAGTAGGGGTGTTTGAAGAAGCAATGGGCTTCTTCCCTTTCTCTATCGTTTTCTTTCCGATCATTGCAGGGTGAAGGAGATCGGTTAGAGAGAAGGTTTCTTCGAGAGTAAGAACTCTCTTGAGAGGTGATCAGCCAAGGGGTTTTATCCGTAATTTGATCCGGAAAGTTTGAGGCAAACTCAATGGATCTTTGAATGGGCTTAATTAAACCCAAATGAATTTCAAATCCAAGAAAACGGATTTTTGATTGAAAAAGTTTAATTTTTGGTTTAGACACAACTAAACCGTTTCTTTGGATTGTTGTAAAAAATGTTTGGAGATGCTTAAAGTGTTGATCGATGTTTTGAGAAAAAATCAGAACATCGCCAATGTAAACAATAGAAAAGTCCTGAAAAATGATTGAAAATATCATTCATAATTTTTTGAAATTCGGATGGAGCGTTTTTAGCCCAAATGGCATAACGTTCCATTCGTATTGTCCGAAAGGGACATTGAAAGCCATTTTGTACTTGTCTTTTTCTGAAACCTGGATTTGCCAAAATACTTTTGCATTTGAAATTCTTTGCATTAAATCTGATTTATTTGGAATTGGATATCTAATCCATTCCAAAACCTTATTTAAGGGTTTGTAGTTTATTACCAGTCGCGGGACTCCACGTTCCTTTTCTGCTTGATTGTTGACGTAGAAAGCCGCGCATGACCAGGGACTCTTTGATGGCCTAATAAGACCCTTCTGCAAAATATCATCAATTTCTGCTTTGCAGAACGTTAGCAATTCTTTATTCATTTGAATAGGTCGGGCCTTCGTAGGGATATTTTTCTCCTCGAAGTTTTTGTCATAAGGAAGATTAACTATATGTTGCTTCCTATTCCAAAAAGCATTAGGGATAGTTGAACAAACTTCCCTTTCTATTTGATCTTGTAATGTCTTGATTTTAGACTGGACAGTCTTAGTTTGAAGTTGTTCTTCTATTCTTTTGAACGAAATCTCTTCCTTCAGAAAAGAGATTTGTTTTTCTTTGTAATTTAATACATTTATAGATTGAATAATTGTATTCTTTTGAAGGTTGTTTATCTCGCTAATCCTTATAGGGGAAAGGAAATTAAATTTTATCTCTTTCCTAATGCTTTTTACTCTTAACCCCTTTTCAGTTATTTTGAAAGGGTATAATTGAGTAATGAAAGGAGTACCTAAGATTAACTCTTGTCCCAAGTCCTTTACTAAAAGAAAGGAATTTACGAAGCAAATTCCATCATTGCAAACATGAACTTTTGATAATTTGTAATTGATTTTGAGTTTGTTGTTGTTTGCACCCCTAAGGCCCTCAGTAGTTTTTTCAAAATATTTTGCAAATATTTGACCTTCTTGAATGCAATTTTGATCGGCTCCAATATCTATGAGAGCCTTTAATGTGATTTTGAAATCATAAATTTTTAAGGTAACGAGAGCGAACCATTTTTGATATTGAGGAGTGGTGATGGCTCCTACAAAGAAACTTTGAAAATCCTCTTCGTCTAGGTTCGGTTGCGCCGTTTCTCTTTGTTCGGGCAGCCTTTCCGGAAGTTTGAGAATTTCTTGGCAAAGCATATAAGATTCTGACCTGGTTTCAGATCTTAATGCTTGTACTTCTTGTTTGAGATTATTAGTCTCTCTTTGTAGGTCTTGAGTAGTGAGTTCTCTCTGTTTTTCAAACCTTTGGAGAAATGATTGAAGTCTGTAGGGATTTCTCTCATCCCTTTCAGGTGGCTTAGAGATTGTCATGGCATCTCTAAGTTGTTGAGCAATTTTCTGTTGAATTTTTGGATCTTGAACTTTTTCTACTACCTCGAGTAGAATTTCTTGATCCTCTGTAAGGACATTTATGCATCCTTCGCACGTCCTTTTTCCTTCTTGTTCGGATTCATATTCTGTGCTAGAATATGAAGTGGATTCTTCTTGAAGTTCGAGGATCTCTCCCTCGCTGGATTGTTCTGAGTCGGTTAGAACTAGTCCTAGTAGCTGATCCTTCAGCTCTTGATCAATATCCAACTCATTGATCTTTCCTTTGATCGAACATTTATTAGCTTAGTGTCCTTCTTCTCGACATTTGAAGCAAGTTTGTCTTTTCTTTCCTCTATGGGTTTTTGTAGGAGTGTACCTCTTCTTTGAATATGTTGGCTTTTGAGATTGCACACGTTTATTCCGATACTTTTCTCTAGGCTTGTATGAGTTATAAGGCTTTGGATACGTTTTAACCTTCTTTCTTCTAGAGGTTGAGGGAGCTTCTATCCCCTTGCATCCATACTGGTCGCAATATCTTCCAAGCTCTTTTCTGTTTGATATCGATGAACTGAGCTTGTTTTGAATCTTTGACTCATTACAAAGTCTAAGTCCTTCTATGATGAAGGATGCTATGGATCTGTATGACAAAGTTTGCCATGGAATGGTTCCATTATACTTTGTCCCAAGACCGTCTTTGATCCTTCTAGAGAAGTGTTTGGTAGTCCCTTGACAAAATTCTCTTTCCAGAATTCCAATGAACTGTTCGCTCTAATGAGAACTTTGCTGAAATACATGTCTTTGTACCACCTAAAATCGCCTAAGGTAGGGCATTTCAGGTTCATGAGTATTTCGACGAATCTTTCCTGGTATTTCAAGGGGTCGCCAACGAAAAATTCTATGAGGGTATAAACGAGGGTGTTGACAGCATCCTCTAACCTTTCATGTTGTACTTCGGTCCTAGTTGATGGACCTTCTTCTTTGATGATTTAAGTAGTTGGCCTAACAAAATAGTGGTTTAATATCTGTTGTCGAGTTCCTTCGTCGAGATATTTGTCCCACCAGTCTTTGAGCTGCCCGGTAAATCCGGTCACTAAAACTTGAGCTATTTAATGGTCGGATTTATGGCCCTGTAATTTATACGCACCTGCAGCCATCATCATTTCATTGACAACATTCATTATCAGATAGTCAGACAATCCATCAATATTCCATTCATAGATTGATTGGCCATCGTAATGAGCTTGAGTTTGTAGCGTCTTTTCTTCGAATTGAATACCCGGAAAAGACGGTTGAGGATACCAGTTTTTCTGATTACTGGTATTATTTTGACTTCTCCTGGAGATTCTTTCCATTCGATTGTAGAGAGGTTCTTCTACCTCATTTACAATCTCGTCTTCGAATTCCTGGATTTCGTTGTCATTGTTAACGACATTGACAGATGATTCTTGAGGTGTTATGGCGGGATTTAGTATCCTGTCCAATTTTTCCTCTATCTTGGCCATTGCAACCTCTTCTTTTGAAATCTTTTTTGTAAATATGTCGAGATTTGCTGGTCCGAGTATTGGGATTGACTCATCAACCTTTGGTACAGAGCTGTTTGCTTGTTCCTGCTGAGTACCGGATTTCTTTGAGATTTTTCCCTCGATATTCTCAAGTTGAGTAGCGATCGTGGATAAAATCTTGTTTGAATAATAATTTTGATGTTGGATATTCTTGATATCCTTTAGGGTCGAATTACCCCTTTCTAGTCCTTCTGGAATAGTTTTGAAAAGACTGGCTTTGACCTTTTCTCCGTAGTAGTTGTCAAATTCGATTTCTTCCAACGGAGGATGTTTTGAATATACCTCGCCTCTTCTGGTAGTCTTCCAGCTTCTCTGAGTCAAGGTGTATATTTGCAAAATATTTTCTTCAAACCATTCGAAGAATGGTATATTTTCTTCTACGGTTTCCATATGAGAATACCACTGAGCTCTTAACTCATTTCGCTCAGCTTCTTTGTAGGTTTGGAAGAATGCATTTCTTTTTAAAGAGTTGGTGGTTGACATAAAATCTGTCTTTAAAAATTCTTTGTCTATCTGGAAATCAGCTGTAATGACGTTCACCTGGCTTTCGTAGACGGATTGAGTATCCATATCAGTATGGGTTGGAGATCTCGAGCCATTTTCATGGTGGATTGATGCTCTTCTTTGATCATAACTGACCTCCTTTACTTTTAAGGAGTCATACGTAGGTCTTGAAACTCCCGAAGTGTTTGGTCTAGAATTCAGGAATTCTTTTACTTTTGAATCTGACGTAGGTTCTTCGCTGAACTTTATTTCAACGCTTCCATCGTCATGTTCAATGATTTGTAACGGGTTTTGAGATTCCTTTCTTTTTGGAAGATTTGCATCTTCTATTTTCCAGAGAGTATTTCTGGTTATTTGATCCCAAGAGAGTGTTTTTGGGACAGTCACTAAGAACTTTCCAATATTTGCTTCTATGAGCATGGTGGATCCCTTTGGCGAGAATCTTAATGCTCTTGGAGAGATGTTTGTATTTATGAGCTTATAATAAACTCTGAATATGACGACTGAAGAATGAGTTCCAGCCTTGATGTTCAAATTCTTTAATTGTAAGTCTAGCATAAGTGCTGACAATATGTGTTGGTCGTTGAGAGATAGTAAAATTTAGATAATAGTTGAAATAGACTGGTCCATTCTCTAAATTGGATTGAACCATTCCCAATAAAGAATTTGAAAAGTCTTCATGTCTCTTATCTCGTAGGGAGATAAGGACAGGAATATCTAGTCCAAGTCTAAATAATGGTTTTACGACGACTTGAACAAGCCCAACGTGAAGATAATTAAACTCTTCACGATGTTGAAGTATAAGAGATTTTGAAAAAAGATTCAGAGATTCCCTATTGCTATGAATTGAGATATTTTTCTCTGAGAATTTGATGCATGATCTTTGAGTAAAATTGAAAGTTGAAATTTGGTAGATAGTTTTAGGATCTACCTTTGGAATAGTCCAATTTTGGGGTTGCTTTTCAATTCTGGCAATCTGATATTCTTGATTGAAGTTTCTTCTTCTTCCGTAGAACATTTGAGATGATTTGATTTTCTGAGCTTTCTCAGAAATTCGTTCATAAGATGAAGATAGGTAAGACAAGAGATAGAGTAGAATAATTTTTCTCTGAATTTTTCAATTGATATTCAAGAGAGAGCTATCGGCCGATCGATGCCATCTTTACATTGATGAAGTCATTTTATAGACTTCAGATTTGAACTTAGATTTGAAAAACGTAAACTAAGAGATAAGATCAAATCTAGCAGGACAGGACCCCTGCGAGATCTGTTTTTCAAAAAGTTAGAAAAAGACCTAAAGTAAACTAATAATTTAAAAGACTAATAATTTACAAAGACAAACACTATTAATTCACATGCGAGCCTTCACTGTGTGGCTGACAAGTTGCCAATCTCTGTTTTGTCTCTAATAAAGGTGTCAGGTTGTAGATAAGATTTTCTTCATAATTTTTCATATGACTAAGCACCCGAGCTTGCCAACGGACTTACTGCGCTTCCCGCGTCTTACCACCTGGAACACAAGGGCTATTCGCTCAGCTACCACATACTCCAAATGACTTTTAGGAGAGATTAGTTATCTTTCTCTCATATCCCTATTAAGGCTGCCAACAACCTAAAGAAAATTACCTATGGGAAGCGCTAAAAACAACAGAAGCTATCAACTTGTTACTTGAAAAACGACACCGCTCCCATGCCGGTTGGAGGCCTTGGTGTAAACCACATTAAAGCTAGAAATCAAGCCCTACGGTACCTCACTAACAAAGATGTCAATTCAAGGAGAATTACTGCAACCAAAATATAAGTTTTTCCCGAGAAATGAATAGAAAAAAACACTTTGAGCTCATTATTTTCCTACACTCGATGTTTTTCCACCAACAAAACTTTGGCCTTTAGAAAACTGGTCCTCACAAGTCAATCTTAGAATGTCAATTCTGTAAACTCTTCCCCAATGTACTGATCTTTGATCGAATGGCTCTACTTCACAAGTCTTATTTATTCATCTTTGGAGCATGAATGATACGTGGCTCTAGCCTCTTTATCCAACCCAAGAGATTCCCCATTAGCTCCATGTTCTAATTGCTGGCTTATAAGCGTGAATTTGCAACAGATCCATGGAAAGCAATTGCGATGGAACTTTCTCTTCTTTCTCAGTTTATTCATATTGACGTTAGAAAAGATATGAAACCAAGGGAAATTATTCAAAAAGATTTACTTTGCTAAAAGATTTTGGGTTAAGGTGCTATCCATATTTAATTGGCAGACGCCCTTGGCTAACAAAATAAAAATCCTCCTCCATTATACGCTTGTGGGCCATCATTTCATCAAAGATAAGGAGATCCTTTGGTTACTAAGGATGAAAGCTTTTTTCGGACCAAATGGATTGAGAGAAACTATCAAACCTACAATAAAAATCTCTTTCATTTGATAGGTTTTAGAAGTTTTTCTTCTATCATACGTTAACTTGGTGTAAATATTTCTCATCTCCTTTTTCTACTTATATTTTAAATGATCTTTTGTCAAATGGGAAGGGGTTTCTTATAACATCCTAGCTCAAGGACATTTCTCGCAATTCTCTTTTGTTCAATGTGTTGTACCTATCCAAAAATAAATAAAATGACATGTACCTGCAGTCTCCCCACTATCAAAAATCCCCTTTAACATCCATTGAGCCTAGAGCAACGGATTATTCATACAACCTCAATGCTGCATAACCAAGAAACAATTGCAAATCTATTGATTTCTTCAGATCAACAAGGCGTTATATGAAAGAATTAATCCAAACAGTTAGAGAGTTCTTCCATTCTATCTCCAACACCATCTCTGAAAGAAGAAAGTCGCAACAATTGTCTCGTACACTCACCCTTCAACAAAATTATCGATATTAGTTAACTTATAGCAATGAATAAATCTGCCATTAAAGTCTCTAATTTAACTGAGATTCATTTTGTACCAACACGCTATTGGTAGATTTCTTACATTAAACCATCCTCCACATCAAGGGATTCTACCACGTTTCTCACCATCCCATACTTAAACCTCATTGAGAACTCACCCACCCTTTTCCAACCTTCAATTCTACAAAATTTTCAAACTCCTACTCCATGCCACAATGAAACAATACTTCATCAGGTTGTAAGAGATTCAAGGCACAAAAATTTCCCATTGTCTCTCTTCCCTGGGAGTGGATTAATGAATTCAAGATTCATGGACAATGGTTCATGATGGCTGGTTGCCACAATGCCTTTAAGCCTGCTAGGACACTTCAACACTTCAAAGGCCAAGGGGCTTACAGAAATGGCTCCCAATCGGCATAAAGCAAAATAATGTCATAATTACATAACTCATTGCACAAAGTGCAACAAGAAGAAGAAGGAGAATCCAACTAGTAACAAATCCAAATTAGAGATGGAAACCTGAAGGGCTCATTTAAGTCCTAAGGCTCATTCGAATTAGTCTAGGAATTCCTAAAGGTTCGAACCATAGTCTCCAAAAAGAACCCGTGTTAGCCTTCATGATTTATCTAAAGAACTTTAGCTTTGTATTAAAAAAATAACCACAGAAACCAGCTGACAAACGCCACCTCGCAACAGAGAAGGAAAGCCCACCGAATACCAAACGAATTGAAAAGGAGGTTGCATCACTTAGCGTAGAGTCAAATAGAATACAGCTCAAAACATCAAAATTAAACCCAGATGAATCATTTGCAACAAAAACATAACGAGAGGTTAACAAGCTAACATAACAAGCAACACTACTAGCGATCGAAAACATAATTCTTCGCGGTAAACAAAAATTTACCTCCTCAAAGGGACGACAAATCGAGACTCGACATCGAACCGAGCGAGATGAGAGCAAATAGAGCGGGAAGGGAGCTGCACCAAGTTCACCCGCCTATTGGGAGTACCTGGGCCTTTTAGACTCAACAACGGCCGCCGCTGCGTCAAATTTGAAACAGGAGAAGAGCATGCAACGGCCATTACAGGCACAAATCCAGAAAGAAAAACTGGAAGGAACAAAGCTTGCAGAGAGCAGATAATCTAAACACAACAGTTCGAGAGAGAGCAAGGAAAGCGAGACGAGGAAGAGTATTGGGATAGAGTTGGCGGTTCGGTTGAACCGGGAAAAAAACCGAACCGATTTTCTAGAACAAAGAGGGGCACCGCATTTGCAATTTTCCATGTGTTTTTTCTCTTTATGTATGAACCACAATAGATTTTAAATTTTTGTTTGTTATTTTTTAAATTAAATTCTATTTCCGCAAATAAATTTATTTATTTATTTTTGTGCGATCGAAACGACTATTCCTCTCCAAAAATTTTCTCCATTTATTATCCTTTAAAATATATTATTTTAAAGTTTTCACTTTCCAATATAATATTTAATCTCACATATAACTAATTTATTTTTTTAATATAATAAAAAAATATATTTCTTTTAGTAGGTTGAAAATATATTTATATTCATTGGAGTGATGACAGAGATAGGAATGGAAAATATAATCCCATAAAATGTTACTCCTCTCTCATTCCCGATCTAAACAAGAATCTCCCTGATGGATTGAGCTTGCTTAAATTGTTAAAACATATATCGGTTTTAAATTTAATCTCTGGTTAAATTCAAGAACACATCAAAATAGATTATATAATATTCTCGCATTTTTAAATTCAATAATTGGAGGGTAGGGTAGAGAATCGAATAATCGATATTTGGAATGATAATCGGTGCCTTTATGTACTAATTAAACTATCCTCGAATTAGAATTTTTTTGTAATGATCTTGTTATTCCTCTCAAAACGCTGCTACATGCATGTAAAGACATTTCAAACTAATTCAAGCGGAAATCCTCTTTCGTTTTATGGACTCTACATTAAACGTGTTCCTGTATCATCTCTATTGGGACCTAAGTTCATGACCGTTACATACACTCTACTTTATTTTTCGAGTAAGGTTGGATGTATAATATTTCTCAAGAAATGGTTTACACACATGCAGTGATCCAATAGGCAAACTCGTTAACGTAATCTCTAGGTTTGACTATAGGTTAATACACGCTCATATTGCATAAAACCCGACGAAAAAGAAAGTAACGTAAATACTATCGTGATTGTATGCGTTCGTACATTACATACCAAAGAAATATAAAATCATGGTTCAATGAGATGATGCACATACTTTTATAAATAACATGACTTCAATTCCTTACGAGACGTACATATATATCCATGGTATTTCAATCATGCTCATATTACATTTAAATCGTGATATAGTCATACTAAAAATCGTAGAACTATCCTGACCAAACAATTTAATACGTGTAAACAAAACCCACACAATATACATACAACAAACAATTTTATCCAATTTAGTTCACAGTCGTTCCAACAATAAGTTCATTTACAATAAAAACTTAATAGAACGGTCCAAATAGGTAAAGTGTTCGTGATGTCGTGTTGGGATGTTGTGTTCACGACTATCCTAAACTTTATGTTTGGCTTGTACACATCATCGTTACCATGGTTGTCTACAAATCAATATTTAATACTATCATTTATTGACCATAAATAATATTTAATAGATAAATTAATTTTATTTAATTTAAATGTTTAAAAGTTACTCATTTAAATTTAAAATATATAATTCTAAGTTTAATACATATAAATTTAAATAAATTTTATATTTAACCATTATTCAAAGTGAATTTTAAAAAAAAATCAAATAGTTGGAAGATTTTATTCCATATAAAATAAAAAATAAAAAAATTTGTTATATTTATCCGCCACAAAATTAAAAATTTAAATATTAACTCATAAAAAATCAAATAGATACAAAATTCAAAATAAATTCTATAAAAAAAAAACTCGATTTTATTTTATCTTATATTTGTTCTCTCTCTTTTGTCTTCATCTCGAAAAATACATTTTTTTATAAATTATAATATTTGGGTTTTTTTAAACAATTGGAAAATTGTTGGGTCACGTCAGAACATGGAATTAAATATTATATAATTGTTTTTATTTTATTTTATAATTTTAAAATTTCTTAGTTTTTTTTTTTTTTTTTTTTTTTTTTTTTAAATTAAATTGCATGTATAACTGTATACAGGTTGGAAATTAAAAAAAAATATATAAAGTCAGCAAAGAATTTCAAACTCATCAAAGTTTCTAAAATGTCGATTTTCTAATTTTATTATGAGTAAAATATATTCGGACTCTCATACATATAAATCTCATTAATTTCTAATCGTATAATTTATATGTTTAATTTCTTAATTTCTAATAACAATAAATAAATAAAATTTAAAATATAAATTGTATAAATCTCATTTATTATTATTATTATTTACAATGTAGTTTTGACTTTCCTTCTTTCTTTTATTTTATTTTATTAATAATTTGCCTAATTTAATTGAAAACAATTAGAATAATATTTAGTTTATTGGCCAGACGGCATGACATTATATTATCTTTTTTATTATTATTATAACAGAACTTAACATAATAATAACAATAAATAAATAAATAAAATAATTTTAAAATATGACGTGGAAATCCGGAACACATGATACAGCTTTTATATAATGTGAAAAAGAATAAAATTGGTATCCGCGAAAAATCCGCTACGGCCGGTTCCACTGTACCGGTTTTCTGAGTATCGTATTCTTCAATATCTAAATTTTGAATTTATAAATTTAATAACGAAAATTTTTAATTATACATATAATTTTTAAACAATTAACCTCTTAAATTTATAGAAGTCTGCACAAAAAAATATTATTGGATAATTTAAAATTAATTATTTTATTTAACTCCTTATGTGTATACACTATTCTAAAAATAAAAAAGATTTATAATTCACAATACTCAATTATTTAATTAATAATTTACATTCTATAAATATAAAAAATAAAGGAAAATTAATAGAAATATTTTTTCTAATAGTAAACAGTTTTTTTTATTCTTATTTATAATATATATTTTTATTGAGAGAATAATTATTAATTGAAAATTATTTATAAATGAATGAAAATTAAATCAAAATTTAATTGATTAAAATTATTTTAATAATTTAACTTAATAAAAATAAACTAACCAATAAAATTGTTAGAAATAATTAAATAACTAAAAATATTTATTTATATAAAATTTTGATAATATTTCTATATCTTAATTTATTTTATTTTGAATAAATTCAATTAATTAATGGATCTTAGTTTATAAAATTATTATAAATAAAGATAAGGGCAATTTGGACTTTTCAATCCTTTCCCTGACAGTTTCAAACGGCCATTATAAATACAAACGAATCCATTTTCCACACGTTGACTTTGACAAATCTCACTCCATCTTCTCCCCTTCCTCTCAACCTCTCCGCCGTGTTTGCAACTCTCTCCGATGACACATAGATATTAAATTACTTGAAAACCAAATGCAGGGCGGAAACCACTGGGGAGGGCCACTGGAAGTGATCGACAACGACCACAACAACGACGGCAGAGGCGAGGATTGGGATCGAGATCGGGCGGCTCTGCAATCGCAATCGTTCAACCTGAATGAATTGGACGAGACGCAGAAGAGTTGGCTTCTTGGTCCGGCCGAGGGGAAGAAGAAAAAATACGTTGACCTAGGTTGCGTAATTGTATCGAGGAAGGCTTTGAAATGGAGCTTGTTTTCGATTTTGATTGCGTTTTGTGTGATCGGATTGCCAATTATTGTGGCCAAGACTCGGCCGAAGCATCACGCTCGTCCTCTTCCGCCCGATCGATACTCTGACGCTCTTCATAAGGCTCTCTTGTTCTTCAATGCTCAGAAATGTAAGTCTCCTCTCAACAATTCTCACTTTTTTCTTTTCTTTTTTAAATAATAATAAAAAAAACTTTAGCAATTTTATTCCATTTTATAATTGATTTAAAGCATATGCGAACATATATTTTTTTTAATTCTCAAATAAAAATAATTATGTGGGTAAAAATTTATTATTCTTAATTTTATGTTTATACATCACTTATCTATTAGAAAAAAGGTAACAAGTATACAAATCTTGAAATCTCATAATTAAATTTATTTTTTTTAAAGTAACCTAACTAGACAATTTTCAAAATTCATCAATTTAATTTCTTACTTAGGTTTGTTTTTTAATTTATAACATTTGAATTAAAAAAAAGATATATATTAAATAAATATTATGTATGAAAATTATTGATAATCTAAATTAAACTATGCTTAAACGCACTAGCTCACATCATAATTTGATTTCGGTTAAAATAAGACTTTTAATTTCTTTTTTTTTTAAATTAATTTTTTCTCTATTTATAATGTATTGAATTCTAAAATTTAATTTTTATCATGGAATTGATTAATTATTATTGTTGAGAATGTTTGCTTAAGCCATCATGGCCAGAGATATCTTATTTATAATCAAATAAATTACAAGGATATGAGAAAGCAAATATCTAGATATTTGTCTTATAATAAAATATTAAATATGATAATATGTTCAAATTAACATGACTCGGTAGGTGGTAGGTGGAGTTTGATATTCAAATTTTCATATTTTTATTTGTTATTTATTTTAAAAATATTAATTAATTAATTAATTAATTAATTATATATTATAGTTGAGAGTAAATATGTTAAGGAATTGAATAATTTTGGAGTTTTTCTTATTATAATTAAATTGAATGAAGACGCGTGACGAATGAGCTTGCAAATGCAATGCACGAACGTCCACGTAGATTTTATGAGGGTATTTATTAGGAATTAAAAAGTGGGGAAAATTTATATCCAAATATGCCCATTTTAATTTTTTAAAAATAAAAAAAATATTAAAATATTGATTTAACGTTAATTTTGTGATTTGATTAAAATCATTTATTATAAAATTAATTATTGAAATTAGAAATTAAATAGAAATAGGGTTTGATTGGATGCAGCTGGGAAATTGGGAAAGAGCAACAACATAACATGGAGAGGGAGCTCAGGGCTGAACGACGGGAATGACACGCTGGCAAAGGGAGGCCTAGTTGGAGGGTACTATGACTCCGGGGAAAACAGCAAGTCCAATTTTCCAATGGCTTATTCCATGACCATGCTGAGCTGGAGCCTGGTGGAGTACAGTCACAAGTACAAGGCCATCAACGAATACGACCACGTCAGAGACCTCATCAAATGGGGTACCGATTATCTGCTCCTCACCTTCAACTCTTCCTCCACCAAAATCACTCAAATTTACTCCCAGGTTTTCCCTTATTTATTTATTTATTTATTTCAATTTTATTTTCTTTTTTTTTTTAAAAAAAAGAATAAAATAAAATGTTAAAGGTTGGGGGATCGCAAAATGGGTCCCAAGTCCCGGACGACACCACCTGCTGGCAGAAGCCGGAGCAAATGGGCTACAACCGACCCACCCAAACCACATTCCAAGGCCCAGATCTCGCCGGCGAGATGTCCGCCGCCCTCTCCGCCGCCTCTATTGTCTTCCGCGACGACGCCGCCTACTCCGCCAAGCTAATCAAAGGCGCAGAGACGCTGTTCGCCTTCGCTCGTGATTCCGGCCGCCGCGCACGCTACAGCCGCGACAACGCTTTCCTAGCTGCTGCTTACAACTCCACCGGCTACTACGATGAGTACATGTGGGCGGGGGCGTGGCTGTTCTACGCGACGGGGAACACGTCGTACATTAATCTGGCGACGCTGCAGGGAATCCCGAGGAACGCAAAGGCATTCAACGTGACGGCGGAGACGAGCGTGCCGAGCTGGAACAACAAGCTGCCGGCGGCGATGGTGTTGCTGACGAGAGTGAGGATGATGCTGAATCCAGGGTTTCCGTACGAGGAGATGCTGAGTACGTACCAGACATTGACTGCCCTAAATATGTGTTCTTATCTCAAACAATTTCGCGTCTACAATTGGACTCGAGGTATTTTTCTCTCTCTCCTGTTCTTGATGTTGATTTTGATGCGAGCTGTCTCCTATTCTCGAGGTTCATTTTGATCGAGTGTGGGCGTTGTTGTCTCCTATTCTTGATGTTCATTTTGATTGAGTGTGCGCGTTGTTGTCTCCTATTCTTGATGTTCATTTTGATCGAGTATATCCATTGTTGTGCGATTCTAACAAATTGAAATAGGAGATAGGGATATGGATGAAAAAATTTACATGTTGAACACTGACTCTCCACAAAGATATAATATTGAAGCTCTCATGGCTTTGCTTCCCAAAAGGCCTCATACCAATGGAGAGAATATTCTATGATTATAAACTTGAACAAAGTATGCCTTCCCTCAATCGAGGCTCGGCTCATTTTTCTTTTGGAGTCCTTTGTTTGACATTTGAGGATTTACATACCAATAGAGAGTATTTTTTTTATTATAAATTCATGATCATTCCCTAAATTAGCCTACGTGTGACTTTCATCATCCAACACCTCTCTTCGAACAAAGTACGCCTCCCCTTAATCGAGGCTCGACTCCTTTTTCTTTTGGAGTCTTTTGTTCGACATATGAGAATTTACCCATCTATTGGCATGACTAAGTTTAAGGCATGACTCTGATAACATGTTAGATGAACACAACTCTCCACAATGGTACGATATTATCTACTTTGAACATAAGCTCTCCTCGTGACTTTGGTTTGAACTTCTCTAAAAGACCTTACTAGTTTTTACCAATGGAGAGAGCATTATTTGATTTACCTTCCTATAATTAAAATTTTCAGGAGGAATGATGATTATGAACAAAGGACAGCAACAGGGACAGAATCTACAATATGTGGCGAATGCTGCATTTTTGGCTTCTCTGTTCGCTGATTACTTGAACTCCACCGGCGTCCCAGGCTTCAATTGCGGCCCCAACTACATTCCTTCAACCCTTCTTCGCACCTTCGCCACTTCCCAGATGGATTACATTCTTGGGAAGAACCCCATGAACATGAGCTACATTGTGGGCTATGGCACCAAGTTCCCTACACGAGTGCATCACCGTGGTGCATCCATTCCCAGCGACAACAAGTACTACTCCTGCAAGGGCGGGTTCAAGTGGCGCGACAACCCTGGTCCCAACCCCCACACCATCGTTGGTGCCATGGTTGGCGGTCCTGATCGATTCGACAAGTTTCACGACGTGCGTACTAATCCCAACTACACTGAGCCAACTCTGGCTGGTAATGCTGGCCTTGTTGCTGCTCTTGCTTCCCTTACTACCTCTGCTGGCTTTGGCATTGACAAGAACACCATCTTTTCTGGGATCCCGCCGCTTGGTCCCAAGGCGCCACCACCACCACTGCCGTGGAAGCCGTGATGGGTCGTTGCTAGTGAGGACTTGGCCATGAAAATCACCCCCTTCCTCTCATCTTGCTAGTGAGGACTTGGCCATGAAAATCATCCCCTTCCTCTCATCTTTCTTTTTTGCTCCAGGGGTAATGTTTATTCTTTGTATCAGTTATATGACTCTTCACTTCGTACACATACATATATGTTCATTTTACAAGTTCTCTACACAAGAAATGATTAAAAAAAAAAAAAGAAAAGATGATAGTATAGACTCCAAAACGTGTCGGCCCAGTTGCGCCTCGACCCGGTCTGTACACCCGCACCTTGACTCAAGTGACAAACTGCCTCATTCCGTCTTGGCAATACAATCAGCTCGGTTCGATGGCTCAATTTCAGCTCAACTCGGTTTGGTGGCTTATCAACTTTAGATGGCCCAGTATACAAAATTTATACGGTTTCCTAAGTTTTCGACTCTTATTATCCCATTTTTTATTTTATTAAGGGAAATTGATGTCAGTGAAAATGTCCTAAGTATATGATATGAATTGACATAGGTGAAATTAAACTGTTGAAATATGGTTTAAGAGCAGTAATTAGTAACTTCGGTCAAGACCAAACAAATGACTTTACTATTGGAGTTAGATAATTGAATGATGCATGATGGTGCATGCCTTGTGGCTCCCTGCATGCACCATATTATTTTATGCTGTGTTTATGTGCTCTGTTACTATATGATGCTATGCTATGTATTGATACATGATATCCATCACACTATGTTATGAATTGTATATCATGGTGTGTGTTGCCATGTAAAGTTATCGGATGATTGTCATGTATACATAATGCATATATGTAATATATCATGGATGAAAGGAGAAAGGGAACGATGTTAATGCTATGTTATTAATGTAAATCATAAGGACTTCATGCATGTATGTATGTCATGTGCATTCGGATACTTCTCAGTTATGTTATGGAGTACGGACGCATACCTTCAACATTTTTGTTCGTCATGCTATCATGCAGTCTTTTCCTTTTTTGTAGCGTATGGTGACATGTAACACGTGCCTAACCAAGAAAGGCCCAAGGGATACACATACGAGCCTGCTTGGTGGGTCCACGTGCGCATGTGTGAGCCATTTGAGAGAAAATACCACACATCCAATCTTGCTCGAAACTCGAAAGAATCCAAGATCATGATACGGTGTTAAAGGATAGGTCTCAATCATGATGTGTGTGATTGCATTACTAACCCCAACAGTGAGGTGACTTACTAATTATTTCTTTATATACTCAAGTCACGTGCTACCTTTATATTTTTCCAAGTAAAAGTAAAGCACTTGTGCACGGATGACAATAAATGCTAGAAATGCCACGTAAGTCAAAATTTTAGATTCATGGAATTCATGAATTTAAGAAAATATTAAATAGGTTAATTTAAAATTTATAGATTAGTTCAATTTTAATGGGTCAAAATAGAGCGTAGCTCAAGGCCATCCAAGCGAAATTAAGTGTATTTGAGTTTAAATAGAACGTCGCTCAAGGCCATCCAAGTGGCCTTACTATCGGTTCGGTTAGAAGACTTTCTTTTTATGTATGATGACATGTGCCCAGTACCAAGTGACCTTACTATCGGCTCGGTCAGAAGATTTTTTTTTTTATGTATGATGACATGTGCCCGTATATTTATAGAATGTTATGATGATGTGATTTGATATAATATTATGATGATGATAAGATGTGTGGTGAATAGGGTTTAGGGTTTAGGATTTGATATAATCACCCATGATGATGATATGAAGTGTGGTTATATCAGAAAACATTTTATGTATGATGACAGGTTCTTGTTATAGAATGCCCTTATTTATGTTATGTGACTCGATAATATTGTTGGGATTTATGCCTAGACCTTTTTAATTAATTATTTAGTTTTTATATTATTATTTTATTTGTAATGTGATGATGATAGGATATTGCTCGGATTTATGCCCTAAATCTTCTTAATTAATTATTTAATTATTTATGTGATGATATTGTTGCTATTTATACCCTGAACTTTTTCTATTAATTATTTAGTATTTAACTATATTTTTTTATTATCCATCAAAAGTTATTAATGTAATATTGGATAAAAAGTTTTCAAACAAAGAGAGATTACAATGGTCAAGATACATTCAAGTAGGACAAGTCCTACCAAATCATGAACATAAATACAATATTCGGGAAACTGTTCAGCAAATTTATTCAAAAGAATGAAACAGAGATGAGATTCAAGAGCCTACAAGACTACTTTCCATACTAAATGCACATCACAATCTCCTACGCCAACAACCATTAAGCTATTCCTGAATTCATGGCTAGAAGTATCTTGATCAAATGAGAAGTAGAGTATGAAAGGGAGATTGATCTGGATAATCATTGCACATAACAAGAACCTGGACCCCAAGGAGCAGATCTGCCGAGTCCTGATACCGGAGCGGCATTAATCCCTCTTTGATTCAGCAAACACCTGAAATGTGTCAACCTTGCAAAAACTTGATTGGGGTCTTTAGCCAGATTGTCATATGGTGTCCAAAGGCGCTCTTTCAGTACATGATCACCAAAGGAAGTTGATACCAGTTAATTAAAGTAGAGCAAATAATGAGATAAATCAGAGAAGAGGGAGCAACAGAGCAGAGCTAGTAGGTGATTTTCTTCAGCTATTTAATTTGGCATTTGGGAATGTGGGAATGTGAAACTTCATCTGTTTTTATATAAACAAAAACATTGCATTGCCTGAGCCTCTATTGATCGAATGAATTTGCACCATTATAATAGTTTTGTATGGGGTCTGGGAAATGGGAACTATCATAAGCCATTAGCTTTTCTAAATTGGATAATGTAGATTTTAAAAAATTGATTTCATAATGGAAAAATATTAACAAAAGAACAGTGACGTACCTGCAGCGGCTGCAGCACGAGGCCATATAGTTTGCTCAATATTTGACCCATCGATATTTTCACCCCACATGCATACCTCCCCACCAATGACTAGTTTTTGATGCTGAGGATCTGTGATATTTTTAAGCGGCTCATTTGTATAGAACTGCTCCCAACTTGTGTCTATGTGGTCCAAGTACCAACTATCTTGGTTGCTAACAATGCATCTTAACCCAGCTGCAACAACCATGGGGGCTACACCAGTTCCTAGCCTTAAAATGAATAGCAATCAGGGAAGGTATGAATATGGGATGCCTTATTTCGAGATCAAACTAATAACCTTTTAAAATTATACTTTTCTAACTTATTTATTCATATAGCTTAATTTGTATTGCATGTATTGAGAAGAATCCAACTCGGCTTGGTTCATGGGGAAAGAATCTTGAAAGGGAAAAGTAGAAAATCACTATGGTTTTCGGCAACACTATACTATAATTCGGTGTAAATCTTTCCATCCCTTATATTACGGGTAAACCAGATTTGTTTCACATTCGATGACAATTTTCAATTTAGAAGAACTGATTTTATATTCAGATATTTAGATTGAAATCTAAGCAGAACCAGATAATGTTTTTGTTTTCATGCATTGAGAAGCTTATTTATTTATTGATGAAAAATAAGGCCACAAGATGGGGCTCCATTGAAGACATTTACTCACTTACATGGCACGTGGAGAAGCTTAAAATAGTTGAAGACATTTACTCAGTTGCATGACATGGCACTTAATATATAAATAGCTAAAATTGAATATGTAGTCTTCATTGCAAAAGAAAAAAAACAGACAAAAGAAAAGAAAAAAAAAAAAGAGAAGGAAAAAAAAAAGAATTTCTTCTAGAAATGAATCCTGAACAATCTACATAATTATTATATATATATAAACATCTGCGTAAGTGCGAAAAAACTAGAGTTCACTATGTGGAAATTTATAGCTGGGAGTACGTATGACATACCAGTTATGCACAACAGTCTTTCGACTCAATTCGCTGCCAAAATCATTAAAAGTCTCTTCCCTGAAATTTATCCATTGTCTGATAAGATCAGAAAGCTGCCTTTGATGGTTAAACTAAAACAGAAGCACACGTACCAATTTACAAGTTCATATCCATGTGACAAAGCTATTTTTTGTGCTTGCAGGACAAAGTACTTGTAAGCATCAGATTCTTTCATACCCTGTTTTCTTAACCTGTTCAGTAAAAAGGTCGAACGTGTTTATCTCAATACTGCATTTGGGAGGATACGGATTGTTTCCAGACAACAACTTAGGCATACAGATAGAATACCGAATGATTTAGAATATAAATGATCATCAAATTCAGAAAAATCAACCATTATAGAAAATAATATAGACAGGAGGTAGCCACTAGACAAATAGAAGCTCCCTCTGTCGCATCAGATTCTCTCTTCATAACCTGAAGAACTGCCTAAACTCTCTCTTTCCATACTGACGTGTACCATGATTCCTAGCTCCAGAGCCAAAACGAAGATTACAAGCAGCATCACATTAATATTTGTTGAGAAAAATGAAATCCATTAAAAAATATATGTTGCGGAAGCAATAATCAAATGTCAATTGTTTGTTAAGCAAAGAGAAGAAAATAGAAAATGAGAATGAAATCCAAAAAACTAAAAATGAACGGTACCAAAACTGCGATACATATTGGAAGTTCACCCTTTAATTAACATTAAAAGTAGAAACTCACTAAACTTGAAGAAAACTTTAAAAGAACAAAAAAATTTGAAATCTTAGGTTTAACAATAAGAAACGTAAAAAATGCAAAACTGAGATTTAATTCCCCAAATCTCAACAATATTATAAGAGCAGTTATAAGATAGTCAAATGTTATTATTTGAGCACAAAAATGACATGACTTTATACATATAAGATAGAAGAAACGTTATAACTTATAATATTGCCCAACGGTCCTACCCTTCTATGGAAGAACCCTCGACAACATAATGCTCAACGAATGCAACATCCAGGCTTTTCCATAACATTGATAACTATAGATATCCAAGCTAAATTACACATCGACCGATCCCACATGACTACCACCTAAATGAAATCATAAACCCTATATTTTTATGCATCGTATTAGACCTATCAAAAGAATTTCCACAAACATCATTATTTTCATTAGTATTTCAACTATGTTCAACTTACCACTACTTTTTGAACAAGAAACAACTTTTCATTGATACAATAAAAAGGATTAAAAGTTCAAAGGATATAAACTCCCCAAAGGAGTGAATTTTCTTTTTTTAGAAAAAGCAAAGACAACTATATAGACAACAACCATGAACAAGAACTTTTCATAGACCTAACGAAACACACTCCTATAAAAAATAACTCTATTATTGACTTTAGCTGCAATTTTGAGAAATTTGAGAAAACTGTAGAGAGATGCAAGTTTGCTTCCAAATCTACTAGGAATAGCTTTTACTTAGTACTTGGCGGAGTATGCATCATTGAACTCTTGTTTGTATTAAAAAAATTATCTTCTTTTGAAGACCTTTACAAAGAACCATTTCATGACAAATCAATTCCAGCTCTCGATCAAGTTGTTGAAACCAAGCTGAAAGTTTATCCATAAAAGTGTATTGATTTCATAACAGAAGTTTTAATAAGCAATAAACAAGGGAATCCACCAGAATACTGTTTGAGGAGAAAATGTGCAGCCCCTTCATCTTGAAAATTAAACCGTTAGTGTTGGAGAATGAATTTTCAATATTGATATCAAAAACATTCTTTATAAACTGCAAGTCTAATTTCACACTGCTCATGCGGACTATTGATGCCACATCAGAGTCATCCAAACAAGATGTGAACGAGACCTACAAGTGAGGAGGTCTTTTGATGGATGAAAAAAAATCCTTTTTTAAATGTTATCTCTGAATCACTCAAAGAAACGTCTGAAAGAGTGCAAAAATTTAGAAGCTATAGTTGTGGGGGTTCAATAAATGCTGCATCTTGAATGACTATTTGCTTAAGTGAAGGGGTTAAAAGACTTGAACATGATTCCTTAAGTGCATCTGAACTAAAATTAGGATACCTAAAAAAAATGGGTGAAAGCGAAGAGCCAATCCCCATTTTTAGAGAATAAAACAAAGAATAAACTTCAATAAAATGATTCTCAACTTTTTGAAGATTTTGAGATCTTGTTGAGCTAGAGAACAAAGGAACCAGAAAATGCGCATTTTCCTTACTACTAACAACTGGATCATTAGGAGGCAGAACTGAATTTGAACCATTATCAAGAATACAAAGGCACCATTAAAAGTCTCGAGACCCTCGGATGTATCAACAAAGGCAGATAAATTAATTTCTTTTGATAAAACCGAAGAAGATGACTATTTATTTATATCATTCCCATTAATATTGTTTTTTTTTTTTTATCATGATGAGAGATATATTCATCCATAAATGTTGTCGTTTGAGAAATTATTTCTTCATCCATTGCCTGATTAACTCTCGTTAAATCAATGGGATTTGAAAAGTTTTCAAAGGAAAGAACACCATGAACAATGTTTGGTGGATCCAAGGATGAAACATCACCAAATCGTAGAAAGAAATTGCCCAATTTCTTACCCTTGATCTCAATATGTGCAGGTAGAAAACTACAAAGTTTTTGTTATTATTATTACTTTAGTTAATTTCAATGTGGGCACCTGAACAATCAAAAAGATTAAGGGTCTGTGAGGAGATAAAAACCAGACCCCTTAGCAGTTTTCCAATTGCTTCAAAGATGTGTCTCTTCCAATAGATCAAAGGTAAAGTTTGATAATGAAGTCCAACCACCATAGTCTCTGGTAAAGAATGTTTTTCTTTAGACCAATTATCCGACTTTAAATGACAACCCCCAGTTAAGTTCCTTTTTCCATTGAATAAGAATCCAAAATCATCACCCGTAAACCTCAACAACGCCATTTCTCCAATTAATTTCCTTTTGTTCCAAGAATTGTGCGCATATAATCTTTAGACCACAAATAGCTTGCTAAATCAACTTCTACCACTTCTTTTTCTTTGTTGGCCAATACTGAAGAAAAAATTGAAGCTAACTCGGAAAGACTGCAAAATTGTCATTGCCTTAAACAACCTTTGAAAGTCCTTACTATCTCACCATAATCTCAACTAGAATTCACCTTTTTTGCAAGAATTACACCAAACAATTGTTGTTGTGAAGGCACCTTTGAAGAAAGTACTTCATTTTCAAATGTCAATAAAATCTCTCTCATCATCTGCCAAAAACCTAGCCATCCTTTCCTATTTGGACTAACTGGAATACAGAATCTTTTCCTACTCCATGTGGAAGGCCAAACAACACTTCAAAAAAAACCATCCTTGTTGAAACCTGAACTTGGCTAAACGAAAAGTACTACAGGGTTCTATAGCTTTCTGGAGAAATTTAGAAGCAATGGACATATGAAAGAGATCTAACAAAACATTCTCAACCCAACGGAGATAGGAGAGAAATAAAGGGAATCGTTGTTTAAATATCATATCTTGAATAAAGAAAACTACTTCGTTTTCTCTCCAAATATAGAAAAATGTATTACGAATACAACTCAAGACTTCCACGATGAGAGATATCAAAAAATTGGACGTCAAACTAATAACCTGATCTGAACGGACAAAAAGACGGACTCAAGTGGGGGCTAAAAAAACTGGAAGAGGATGAGAGGAAGAAAGGAGAGAGGACAGAGAAAAGAGCGTTTACCTTACCAATCTCCTTTCTTTACCCAATTCAAATTACACATAAGAATCATATTAGTAAGAAACGCTCTCAACTACAAATTGATTCTTGCAATGACTAAATTTCCGTTCTTTTATAAACTCCAGTCTTGTGAATAGAATTTATTTCTTGCCTGGAGAACGAATAAAGTAACAGAATTCTCATCCTTCTCTATAAAACCCAAGCGGGAAAAATTAAAGAAGAAAAATATGTGTGTGTTTAAATAAAGTAGAATGCAGAAGAACATTGGGCCCCGACTATAGTTTATTTCACTCTTAATAGACAACAGGAGTCAGTAAGGTATTAGATTCTTACCAATTTCTTATATGAGGAGTCACCGTCCAGCAAGCTGAAAGTAAAATTGAGAGGGTCATGTAATTATCTAGATGGTCAATGTTTATGAAGATTGATGCAGAAAAGTAATGATAGCAGATTGATACATTTTTCTAGGTAATATAAAGATTCATTTTCAAGATACTTGAAGGAATACTGACATAGAAAACTTTATGTGAAGAATAACTTTCTTCAGATATTTTCTGTTCTTCGGGAAGGAAATTTCTTCATAATACCTCATCTAGCAGATACCCCAATCACGTGGACTAAAAGTTTAACATGATATTGATAATACAGCATTCTAATATCAATCTGATAACAGTGTCAATTCGGAAATTTCTTCATAATACCTCATCTAGCAGTTACCCTAATCACGTGGACTAAAAGTTTAACATGATATTGATACATACAGCATTCTAATGTCAATCTGATAACATTGTCAATTGATACGTTGTAAGAAAACTATACACGTGAAAGGGAGCTCTTAACCCACAGGAACTATATTTATTCTTGTTCAATTTTACTTTGGTCCTGCTACGACGCTCTCCAACAATCCCTTTCAGCGTAGCTAAGAAAGTTGGAAAGGTTATCGGGAGTTTTGCTTAAAAGACAAAGACAGGGAGTTAGCCAAAGGCAGAGTGTTGTGTTTTGACTCATAATAGAACACCATTGCTTTCCATCTCTACGGATTGTTGCCCAAATGATTTCACATCACAAAGCCACTTATTCACACTAGCCACTTTGCCGAATTCTTCGGGAGTACGATTTTGCATATTATGCGGTACACTGGCATACAACGAGATTTATAAGGTATGCACATGCCATTACCTTATCCGGTCATCTGTTCAAAAGAGATAAGAAGCTCCAGTGAACCAACTTTATTAGAGCTGTTTCTTTAGTCTATATGGACCAAAAGAAACAACTATATCTCTAAGGATAAATGAAAATCATATGATACAGTATGGATAATGAACCTTTTGACTCTCTCATGTAAAAATTCATCTTATGTTGATAACGACAGTTTGTCTTCTTTTTTTACCAATTGGAAGTCCTTTTTGTAGCTTCCCCTCAGCTTGGGTTGTTTCTCCCATGTTTTGTGTAATTTAACATATCAACAAATGAACGGATGTTTCTCATAAAAAATAAAAACAAAAATAAAAAAAATTCTATCTCAGTTGAAAATGATCTAATTATACTTCAAAGATGAAATATTACATGAAGTTGATTAAATAAGATTTTTGCAGGCTTTTCATGACAACCAAAGTGTCATACAATTGTTCAACTTACTTGTATTGACTTCATCGCCTCCCAAGTGAACAAATCTATACTTAAAGATCTTGCTGAAATCTGAAATACAAGAACCGCAATATGATACCTTATCTCCTAAATAAAGATGCTTTAACTAAATGCTTAGTTCAAAACTGCATGTTTTTTCAAATTGATTCAAGAACCAAGATGATAGTTGTATTGTAACACGTCCTCGCATATAATAAATTCATGTATAAAGGAGCTTCCAACAGACGATTATAACCAAAGACCATTAAATATTCTTTTTTTTTTTTTTTTTTTTCCAACAAACTAGAGAATGTTCGTTGATGCATTTATTTTCTAAGGTTTCAAAAAAAAAAAAAAAAAA
>NW_019272033.1:412276-434856 GCF_002738345.1 Cucurbita maxima | reverse complement strand
TTTTTTTTTTTTTTTTTTTTTTTTTCCAACAAACTAGAGAATGTTCGTTGATGCATTTATTTTCTAAGGTTTCAAAAAAAAAAAAAAAAAAGTGTCATAGACTTGAAAACTCAATTTTTTAGAAAATCATTTTTCTCTTTAGAACTCAATTTTTTAGAAAATCATCAAAATTGAGAACTATTTACCAAAGTCTCTTTGCACTGATTTTGTGGAAGGCCCTGTTTTAATTCTGCTAAGAATTTGAATGTAACTCTTTTTCCTTTCTAGACGTTTATAATAATATAATGGAAAGAACAAGAGAGATTGTGAGGAATGTGTGATATTACCCGACAGTATTCCATCTATTACTTTAAAGGTGAACTCATTACTGACATCAAGTGGCTGCTTACAGTCCTTTGACGGCCACAGCTCAGGATAGCCAACTCCCCTGGCAAATGAAACCATGACGTCCTCACACAAGTTAACATAGTGAATCGCAAGGAATAGAAGGTCAGCATTATTCTTTGTAGTTGGGTTGGGGGGAGATAAATTCAATAATATTGTTGTAATTACCATGATAAAGCATGTCCAGGAACATCAACTTCAGCTAATACACTGACTCCACGTCGTTGTGCATATCTACAAAGTTAAGAAAGAAAATTAAAATGGAACCTAACTCTTAGTTAGCACATCCAAATAAAAAGGATGCTCACCTCACAATTTCTGTAGCATCCGCAATTGTGTACCGTTCTTGCTTAGAATAAGCACCAAGCCAAAGTTTTGGGAATGAAGGTATCTCCAATGGGAAAGATTGTGTATCGACAATGTGCCAGTGCAACACATTCTGCATAAAAGGGGTTAAAGTTGATTTTTGTAAGCAAGGATGGGAGCTTCAGCAAAAGCAGGTATTTTAGATCAGTTATTATTTGTATCAATATGGTCTGTCAAAATCTAACTGAATTTTCCTTTTCTCCTCTCCATCCATGCTGTACAAGTTTCAGCTAATTATCAAGCTCACTTCAAACACCAATGCACATGCCTCGTTCTCTTGTAACCTCGGGAAAATTAATTTTGGTTGGAAGAGGCAAAACAAGGAGAAAAGGACAAAAACGGAGACAAAAAGGAATGAAAGATTTGATTTTTAAAATGGCCAACCACTTCAACGCATGATTTCCATCTAGCTAATACAGTATCCATTTCTTGGTAGTAATAGTCGCGGAGGCATTTTCATTGATTAACTTTAAAGACTTTTCTTTATTTTAACAAAAAAGATAAACGCATGTTGTATACTGAGTAAGAGTAATTGGAAACTGAAACCAGCCAATAGCTACACAAACCAAGTTTTGAGCTAGTGAGCATTGCCTGAAAACTAATATCACATGATAACGCACAACTTAATGAATTCTATACCAGCTTTGCATATGCCATAGAATCAATCACTTTCTTTATAACTGGCAATGGCTGATAATGTCGAGAAGTATCTACACAAAGGTAATTTACAAGTCAGATAACAAGCCATGATTGGAGTTGGCCACCCTAGTAACAAAAATGTCAAACAAATAAAAAAAAAAAAAAAAAATCCAACGGAGTTTCCATTATATTTTCAACTTCAATGCTGACATTAAGAAATAACAGAAAGTTCACTTCCCAACAAATATCATGCTAAGATTCTAATCCCTTTTAGACAAGGAAGGTAAATCTTCCTCTAAGCCTCAGCATACCTCGAGTTCAATCCAAGGTTTCAACCAATGAATCATATAACAAAAATATAGAATTTTGCTAATTCCCTCAATCATCACTTTACGCCCTAACAACATAATTGAATAGTGTAGGTCATAGGGTATAGGCTGAAAATGCACTGCAACTATTTAATAAAGAGGAGAACTCAATCATCCGAATAGTATGAAACGTACTTCTTGCCTAATTATTATGCATAGTCCTTCCATAAAATTTAACCTATCATCATATTAGCTAAAGGGACAACATCCACCATAAATTGCTTGTTTAAATCAATAGATAGATTACATAAAATAACTAAATATATATATAAAAGAACACAATTTGATCTTTTGCAACAGTATCGACACTCATTAAGCAAAAGTAATATTTCAAAATATCAACATTTGTGTCAGAATTACCATGAAGGAAACAATATAAGTTAATGAAAAAATAAATAAACTACAGCATAGAAGAAATAAAAAGGAACTGAAACAGGACAGGGACACCAAGAAAGCATTTCTATCATGTCACTGTTGTGTCCAAGTATGGTCATTCAAGCAAAATTTGATATGGAAAAACTCAGAAGCATCTCACCAATTAAGAGCCCTCGATAGGAGAACCTTGGCTGATCAATAATATTCCATGGTACCTTGCGAACTTCAATTACCCTTGATTCAAAATTGAAAGAGCATAACTGACTGAAGGTCTACAGAATTTCACATTAAAAAGGCATTCTCAATATTTTATATATTCCCTTAGGCTCCACGAATATAACATTCAAGATTGAGTCTCAGCAAGTAACCTGAAGGCCATGCAAAGCCCCATAAACTGTACGAGCCTGCATAGTTTCAGAAAGTACTTAATTGATTAAGGACTAGAGCTACAAGAATAAATTAGGCCCATTAATAGTAAAGCATAGAACCACGCAAAATATATTCAAGACAAAAATATTGATCGTTGATGAAGATGACCAAAGATTTAATTTAAATTTCATTGAGTTTCACTTGTGGCTTTCACTTTTCAGACGGTAGCATCTAGTTTTGGAGAACTCAAGACACAAGAACCTCATTAAATTATGAATTTAACCGTACACTTTCAGGCTCAACTACCAGATTAAGTACATAAAACATGGTGTGGGTACAGCCTGATTGTGGTGCATTCGAAGTTTGAGTATTATGAACATAGTTATCTCCAAAAATAGACTAAGTTACCATTCGAGTTCATGGAAAGAACTTGATTAAATAAATCACCTTAAGTCCACATAATAAATGGTTTTATGAATTCAAATTTAAACACAAAAAGAAAAAATCATTCATATGAAATTTATTTTTATTTAAATAAGAAATCGAAAGTTTAAACTAAGTCAACAATAGAACTTTTATTGTTTACACTTTTTTTTTATAAAGGTATGTAAAGAACTACATATACTTCAAGACTTTTAAGATTTTGTAACTAGTATCAAGTTGTTGCAGTCGAGGCATTTTTAGATTTTAAAAAGAAAACCCAAATGTAGCTCAATTTTCAATCTATTCAAGAATTCAATTTTAGAACATGAACCACAGAATTCAACAACAAATACTCGTGATAAAAAATAAATAAGCATTGGTCAAAATATTTACAACATAAGTCCATGTTTGAATTAAAATACACAAGCCAACTAAAAGTTAACAACTTTTTTCCACAGTCATGGACGATGCTCATTTGAATCAGTATTTTCCCCTTTATGACCTTTTAGGTGACTGGTACGAAAATGAAAAACCGATAGACTAATTATCAAGTAAAGCGAGTAGGTGAAGAGTTGGTTTCACCCACCTGGAGATATGCATAGGCAGGCTTTCCAGGTGTAGGTGCAGGGACTGATAATGTGTACGATTCGTCTACACCATATTGTAACTGCAAATCCACATGGAAATTCGTAGAATTCAAACGATAATCAATGAAATTGTAGAATTCAAACGATAACCGATGGCCAAAAAATTTAGTTCCAGAACAAATTACAATTCATTTGATTGAAATAGACCTCCAGAATCAAGAAAATCGGAACTAGAAACCAACGATGATGGTTCAAAAGTGAAAAATATGTTAAGAACTCCAAATGCATGATCATATCGTCCTTGAGAAATCCAAGAAATGTGAATTGAACTTGAACAGAAACTTCAAACGCATTCTCAGAAAACCAAAAAACGATGGAACAATGTAGAACAAGCTCTCTACATAATTCCCAACAACTCTGAAGTCATCAGCAAATCCAGAGTATGGAAGGCTAAAAACAGAATCAACACAATCATATATATACCTCATCGGAAGGCGAAGAGACAACAATGTGGATTCCAAGAAGCAGAGCAGAGGAACCCAAGCGAGTGATATTAGCATCAACAACATGAGCAGCATGAACCACATCAAGTAACCTCGAGAATCCCTCCTGGAGTATCCCTGAAGCATCGCTGAAGTTGGAGCCCTGAGTGTTGAGGCGAAAATCCTTCGCAACATACAACCGACGGTGGCCACCATGAGTGACCGACACCGGCAACGGCCATATCCGCACACCTCCGGCAATCTCATTGCTCCGGGAAGTGGCGGAAGCGACTAAAAAGTAAAAAAAGAGCTGCAGAAGCAGAATGGCGGAGGAGTGAACTGCCATTGTTATACAAATGGAGAAGATAAATGCTGATGAGAATGTTATACAAATGGAGAAGAAAGAAATTAGGCCACACAGAGCAGAGAAGCCATAGCAGAAAGTGACGATTAGATGATGGGGAAAATGATAAACAAATGAAGAAGAACAACGTGGAACTCCAAAATCGGACTGCCTTTCCGGTACGTACCGGCATTTTACTTATATGGTCACTTTCTCGTGATTTCATAAATAATTAACAATAAATTATTTATATTTCTTATAAAAAAAATTAACTCATAATGTTTTTTTTTTAATTATTTATTTATTTATTATTATTATTTTTTTTTTTGGCAGGGATTCAGAATGGATCGATGTTTCCAAGGAATTCATGAGAATGGAGTTTTTCAAGAGAATTATATATATATATATATATATATATATATATATATATATATATATATTACCTACAGACTATTTTTTAATATATTTATTTACTATTATTATTTTTTAATAATTTTTTTACTATGGTAATTTTAACCCTTTTCACAATTCAAATATAATTAAAAAATAATTTTCTATCATGCATTAATTTAATTATAAAACATAAATATAATGTAAAATTAATATAATTATAGAGAAAACGACAATTATTTTTTTTTTAATTTATGAAATTCAGCTAAATGCATTTGTCAAACTTATTATTATGAAAAAAAAAACTTTATTTTATTGAAATTAATAAGTTTAATAATACTTTTACGCTATTTTCTATTAAAATTTATAGGTGAGTTAGTAAAAATTAGATCGAAGATAAAATTAGAAGACTTATTTAATTTACCGAAACTTGAAAATTAATACCTATTTAAATCGATATAATAATAAAAATAATATACGTACATTTGAACCTTATATATCAAATAATAATAATAACAAACTTAAAAAAAAAACATTATAAAATCATAATTGATGAAATTAAATAAGTCAAAGCCTTTTTTGAAAAATGAAAAAACATTATTATGGCTCAAATAATGTAATGCTTAATGGTCCCTTCCAAGAACAGCGGGCCCCACCTTCTTGAATAAATCACGTGCATCCCAAAACACATATTCCCCTACCTATGCTTAATTATGGGTGTTCATCTTCGGCTGTTATGGGACGCCACGTGGATGGCTGGATTTGACCGAAATTAATAAATTAATAAAAATACTCATAATTTATCTAAAACATACCCTTAAACTTATAATATATGATTGGTAAATATTTAAATTTATTTTATATGTTATAAGAATTAAATGAAAAGTTAAAAGCATGATATATCTAATATTTAAAGATTCTAAACCTTTCTTAAAATTTAAAATACAATATTAAAATTAAAAGTTTAAATTAATTTTTTTTAAAATATTATGCCTACAAATAATTAAAAATAATAATTTATGATCACCTAATTATTGATTCAATTATATTTCATGATATTTACTTAAACCTTAAAAGTTGGTATACCCACCTAATTAAATTAAATATTAGTTGAAATTTAACTGTTATTAATTAATTAATTATTATTTTACAAAATTACATGATTTAAAATAATATATCATACATATTTTAGAAAAATAAAATAAAAGTAGACTACACCCACGAGGACACTATTATTGGAAATTGAGTAGGTGACGCATAAGTCCCAACGACGCTCCCCACTTTCGTTTTAAGCACGTGCACCCCACACACATGGACCCTTCGTTAATATAGACAGTTCTATCTTCTCTCATCTCCTAATCCTATTTAACGCCACGTGGATGGCTAGATTTTGACCGACGGCCTTCACAAGGATCTTAATTTATATATTAATTATTATATAGTTATGAAGCTAATCGAATCTCAAACAAGTGCTCTTAACTTAAAAGATATTCGATCAATAATCAAAGTGATTCCGTATCAATGATTCCAACAAATAAATCAGAAGATCTTCAATAGCAAAGACTATTTTTACAGATAATATATACATGAGAGTACCTGTCATAATACAAAAGTTGGGTATCATAAACACATTAATATACGATATGCCCACTTGACTCGACTCGACCCGACTCACTGACCCACTTACATAAATGTCTAGCTTAACAAAGCAATATATAAATAATAATAATAATAACAAAAACGAAAGAAAAACAAAAGATTATTTTGTTGGGAAGGGGAGTTTTTGATGATGGAAAGAGCTATCGACATCCCGAGAGGTGCATCGTCGAACTAACATCTACCGGAGCCATTTTGTTTTTTGGTTTTTTTTTGTGGTTTTTTCCCAGCTGTGTATCTCTGCCTTTTCCTAGAGTAAATCAGAAACTTGATTTCATGAGATTTATTCTTGGCTTTAGACTAATGTTGTCAAAGGGTCTCTCCTGTTCTACATGGAGGTAATCCTTTGTCTTGAGAACCTGCAGAAAGAAGGATATAACTTTATGCATAAATGAACCACCAAAACAACTTGTTCCAATACCATGTATTATTCAAGAACACAAAAAAGCAGAAGATTATCAGTAGGCGTGTTACAAGAATACATCATGTGAAATCATGTGAGATCCCACATCGGTCGGAGAGGGGAACAAAGCATTCTTTATAAGGGTGTGGAAACTTCTCCCTAGGAAACGCGTTTTAAAACCTTAGGGGAAGCCCAAAGAAGACAATATCTGTTAGTGGTGGGCTTGGGCTGTTACAAGTATTGGAGCAAGACATCGGGTGGTGTGCTAGCAAGGACGCTGATCCCCTGAAGGGGGGTGGACACTAGCGGTGTGCCATTAAGGATGTTGGACACTGAAAGGGGAAAGCCCAAAAGAGAAAGCCCAAAGAAGACAAGTGGGCTTGGGCTGTTACAAGTATTGGAGCAAGACATCGGGTGGTGTGCTAGCAAGGACGCTGAGCCCCTGAAGGGGGGTGGACACTAGCGGTGTGCCATCAAGGATGCTCGACACTGAAAGGGGCTGGATTAGGGAGTCCCACGTTGATTGGAGAGGGGAATGAGTGTTAGCGAGAACGCTAGGCCCTAAAGGAGAGTGAATTGTGAGATCCCAAATCAATTGGAGAGGGGGATGAAGCATTCTTTATAAGGGTGTGGAAACCTCTCTCTAACAGGCACGTTTAAAAACCTTAAGGGAAGAAGTTTGGGAGGGAAAGCCCTAAGAGGACAATATCTGTTAGTGGTGGACTTGGGTTGTTACACATCAAATCTTCCAATTGTCTGCCTACAACATGTGAGATCGTCTCTAACAAACAAAGGATAAGTTTTCGCATCAAATTACTTCTACGAGTATTAATCTGGTTCGTACCCCATCCCCTATTTCCGACACCCCTTTCCCCTATTTCTTATTGTCGATGTCTCCTCCCCACCTCTTCTTCCTCCTTCTCTTCCTGCCCCGCCCCCTCTTCCCAAACCTCCAACTCTGGTGCCAGCGTCGGCGTCGGTGTCTCCTCCCTACCTTTTCTTCTTCCCCTTCTTACATTCCTCTTTTCCTCTCAATGAAAGAAATTAAAGCAAAGTTGATATTCATTCATCTTCTTTCTCGTTGATAATGAATTTACTAGTCCTAGGATCAAGAACAACAATGAAGAACACAAGATCCGAGAAAGCCAGAGGCTCGATCTCATTGACGGGCACTCGCGTATCAATGTTCAACTGCACCAACACTCTCTTTCCTGTAATAAACCCTCCTATCAGCCAAACACGAGCCCTAGTTGCATTTCATTTGCCTTAGTGAATCCAAACAACAGACCTTCACAAAATAGAGCCATCATTTCTAGCCTTTCCTAGCTATGTGGTATTCAAAAACCATGCACAATTAGCAGAAAGAAGAAATTTTGGCTGGCAAACATGAACCTAGATAGCAATATATCGATCGACGACCATACTCAGAAACCAAGACCACATTTTGTAATCATTCCGTGGTGCCGACAATGAAAATCTACGAGGGTTCAAAATGACATACCAGTGTCTCAAAAAACATTCTCGATGCTTCCTTCCGAGTTTTGTTAACGAGTAAGTTATCCATGTGAAGGACCTTTCTCCCATGTACAGAGTCCCTATCAAAGAGATTTTGAAGATATCTAGCCACAGCCCTGTTTAAAAGAATAAGTGTTCGGTAAAATTATGAAGGAAACGAAAAGGCAACCCGAAAAGTGGCTTCATTTAGAAGTAACACATCAATCGTACACGATAACTATCCAAACGACACCACCTTAGAGCGTATATATCAATGTAAAACTTATCCGATGAAAAAGAAGGTAGGTTGAGTAAGAAAATACATGCCTGGTGCGGGACGACCATCCACTGTTTTCGAGAAAGCTAGGATCAGCTGCAAATTGCACGTTATCCTCATCTTCTTCATCGTCGTCATCTGCGTTCAAAAATTCTGGAGGAAAACGATACATCATCAGCAAACATAACAACAAGAGTTGCTTTTATGTAACACAATAAGGACACTACTAGTACAGAATCAAGAATGTCAAAATAAGCGACATGAAATGCAAACCTATATCATTAGCCACCGTGGCATCCTCGAAGTCCTGCACGACACATAAAGTTTTAGACACGAGAAGCAAACAAGTATTGACGTAAATAAAGGGTACGCTTTTTCAGGAAATTCTGTACAAAGAAAATAAACAATTTCAGAACATTTGTATTGATTTAGAACAGTAAGAACCCACAAATTCGACTTCCTTCTTCCTAAACATGGCGTTCGGGGACTGATGGGTGTTCGTTTTTTCTTTCCAAAAAAATTTGTAATCCAACCCTTTCATGCTTTAAAAAGAACAAAAAGAGAGAAACATACACCACGATCTTCGGCTATTGGACGATTGAGGACAGTCATTTCAGTGTCCACAATATCGAGCAAATCAGCTTCTTCGGGATAGCTCGGATTCACAACTTCATTGAAGGAGGTACTTTTAAAATCCATATCGAATCCTGGTGAATATTGAGAATCCATCTGAGCTCCATCAATTAAACAAAGAGAAGCTCCATCCTTCTCATCACAAACAAAGTCTGCTGTATTTACTCCATCTGCATCGATTTCCCCTAACTTAACATCTAAGATTCTTTCGGCAGGTTTGGCGCCATTTTCTCGAGGTGAAGTTACAAGGGAAAAATTGTGATCGGGTTTTTCATCGTCAACATTATCTCTGATCTCGGTGCAATCATTAGCATTAACAGTGTCAAGACCTACATTCCCCGATTCCACCATAAAAGTATCTTCAACACCAGGCTGAGATTCCAATATTTTCTCCGGAGAAAAGCAAGAAATATCCATTTGCAACGAAGCATTCCGATCATCATATTTATCCCCGATGATTAAAGACGGCAACTCTAACTCCTTGATATCGAAGCTATCGACTGCATCAGCAATATTTCCAGCTTCATAATCAATTTTTTCTCGCTCTCTAATGGGTTCCAGTCCAGCATTCTCAGTTGAAGTCACTTGCTGCTGGTCTTGAACATCAAGATCAGGACACTCTAAGGCTAACTCTTGTGCGAACTCAGTTTCGATCTGAATAGTATCCCGAGAAGGCTGAGATTCGAAATCATTTTTGTCGACCACTGCATCAGGGTTTGTTTCTGTAGCACTTTCTTCAGTGGTATTTGGCCTAACAGCAGACTCGAAATTGTTTCCTGCCTCAGTCGAAGCACCGACGAGATCCTTCTCGTAAACCCTGATTTCACTGAGGTTAAATGCTTCTGCATGCAATGAGGACAGTTCCTTGGAGATACCTAAAGCATAAGGAAACAAAAGATGATTACTAATTAGCAAGCAAGGAGAGATTATATAAAGAATGCCTGAATACCTGAATATATGGATTCACTGAAAATTTCATCTTCTAAGAATTGTCTCTGAATCATTGAAATTTCCGGACGAGTACAAGGTGCCTTTTTCCGAACACGGCGTATGTCTTCAGTGCTAGTAAGTTGGTGACGTATTGTGCTGAATAATAATAGTACATGTGCTGTTAGCGTCTCGGCACTCAGCAGGAAAGAAGAACCGTTTACCACGGCGAAGGTGAGTAATTACCAATTAAATTAAATAGTGAAATGTGTACTAGAAACAGGTTTTTTCTTGAAATATTTAAAATGGCAGGTTAGAGACGAAATTCCAAAAAAACAGCTCATCGATTAAATAATGAACAAGGAACTATAAATCGATAATAAAGTAAATCTTAAATATTGTATCGAGTATATAAACAAATGGATGCATATGATACATACTCTCCATGCAAAACCATCATATCATCCATAAGCACCTTCTTCTTTGAGGTGCCAACTCGGAGTGCAGGTCGTGAACGTTTCAAGGATATTGTTTCATGCACAGGAGGTGACGGTTTCATTTTCAAAACTGAAGATCGTCTTCCAACTAAATCAACAGAAAAAACTAACTCAGTGACATCCTAGTCTACCAATTAGAAAGTCAGAAATATCAGCACACTTTCTTAAAGATGTCAAAAGGAATGTAATAATACCTAAAATAGATGATAATAAATCATCATCATCAGGAATGGACTCTGCAATCCTCTTAGATCGGTGCACCCCAACCGACTCGGCTGAGTTAAAACTCTGGGCGGTTAAAGTACTTTCAGTAAAGCTTCGCTTCTTCCCAGATAAAAGTTTAGTTCCAGAAACACCGTCATCCTCGGCCAAGTTTCCTTTGTCAAGTGAAGAATACAACGGTAAGTCGTCACCGTGTGTTTCAGTAAGGCCCTCTGGTACAGAAAGCAACTTCTCCGGTGCAGGGAAGTCTGAGGTCGGAGATCTATTAGAAATCTCTGTGCAAATATCATTAGACAATGCACAATCCAAAGGTTTGTTCGGATCCCTGCAACTAGCCTGTCCATCTTCAGAAACTTCTGTACCGGCTTTCTCGCTTATTTCCAAATTTCGCATCACAGCATCAGTTGCCCGGTAGCTTTCGCCTAAAATCACAAATGATTAACTAATTAATTCTCAAATTTATGAAGTATATCATGGGAGCTTCAGAAGTATGAGGCATAACCACCAATCGATACCTTCAAGAGATGACCTATCACGTTCGATTCCATGGGAATTGCATGCCTGAAGCACAGGCTTCTCCATGGATGTAATTTCTTCACCATTGAAAGAATTTTGAGTCTCAGTGTCCTTCGGCTCCTGAAATTCCTTAGATTCAGCATCAATAACCTCAGGTCTCCCAGGAGATTCCTCTTGGTACGTTGAATCCGGGGCAACTTTTCTAGGAGAGAGCACTTCAACCAAGTTGTCCATGGGTTTTAAGGATAGTTGACCCTCTGATGCTAATGCATACGTGCCATCTGAACGAGCTTTATGGCCAAAGTCCTCCAAATCAGGGGTGACACCGGAGCAACTAGGAGACACGGCAGTTACATCTAACGAAGATCTGCTACGGTCATATTCTGCATCAACGTGATCAAGAAAGGTCATTTCAGGCTCATTGTTTATTACAACTCCATTGTTCATTTCTTCTCCTGTGATTGGGCCACCCAATGCATCTGTAATACATATGAGCATTTTACAGAAGACGGGATTTATCGTTTCGGTAGAAGCAGCAAACCATGGTTATCAGGATTCTAGAGAACAACACAAGTGAGAAAAAGTTAAAAGGTAATTACCTCCTTTCGTCTTTTCCGTTGGCAACGAAAACTGTTCAAGTTTTGGGTCATTAGAAGGATGGCCATTCTCTTCAGCATGCATGATTCTTGTACTCTCATAATCCAAATCATTATGGGAAGACCAACCTAAAACATCAGTAGTACCACCATAAATATTCGACTTCCTGGATTCATTATTTTCAATTCCGACAGCTTCCAGATCTGTACTATGATCTTCCACTTTCAAAGAACCATCACTATCCCGTACGCTAGACAAGTTGCATTCATCCACTCGTCTCGTGGTAGATGCTGGATCCTGCGTAACATACAAACTAGAAATGTTCGGCCAATTCTTATGACAATTCGTAAGCTAAACAAACAATAAACACAGAATATAAAAGAATAAATAGAAATCTTAAATCATCAGATGATAATAAATCTATATTAACCTGAAACCGATTAGCACGTACCTGCACTGTTTCAAAGGTTTCTAGGATTTCCTCCATATTCGCATCTGTGTCTTTCAAGACGGTAGATTGAGAAGGTGCTCGAACATCATTACTGCAATCACACACACACACGCACACGAACAAAACAAATTTTGAGTTCATGGGTCGACTGGCAGACGGGATATAGCCTTAAAAAAAGAGCCTTTAATCATAGCAGTCAAGCTTTAAAATATCATATAGATATAAAACGCTTACCCTAAGATCTCATCGTGTTCCTTAACGGTGATCTTCTCCGCAAAGAGCTCCTGCTTGTCATCAGTAAGTGGGAAAGGGGGAGCAAAATTACAAACAGGAAATGCAGGAAAAGGAAGAAGAAAGGAAGGAAAAACTAGCCATTTGTACTTTCGCTTTCACACATCTAATCGTGCAAGATTGCTAGCCACGTTGTGGCAGCCTTCTCAAAAAGTTTCTCATATTATGTTACCTCGTCGAGATCTAAACCAATTTGTGAAGCATCTCCATCACCGAAACGTTCTGCAAATCCAAGAAGATTAAATTTTTTTGGATCAGCACTTAATGTAGTTGACTACAATATCGTCACATCGAACGTGTAGCAAAGAATACAAACCATCCAAGCCAAATTGAGAAGTGGTGTACACTACACCCTCCATAGTATCTTGAAGGGTGATTTGCTCCCGAGAACTAACGTGATGATCAACATAATTGCTGCAGCAAAATTAGAGGTCATTCACTGAGGGGAAAACGCTACAACACGGCTTTGTTGCTATTGCCACAGGTTCATTATAAATAGAACTGAAAACCCTTGAACTAACCCCTGATAAAGTTCGTTGTCTGGAAGCTCAAAATCATCGAGATCAAAAGTTTCGGGCAAAGTGATAGAATGATATGGAGCAGTAGATTCTTCAGGTGGTAAATCGACAGCAGTAGAACGGAACGCTTGCTTTATCTTAAGCAGAGCTTCACTACAATCGTCAAATAGGTAACCCACCTTTCTAGAATATATCCTCACCACCCCAAGGAGAAGATGGCTGGACAATCGCAGTGCAATTGGCACATCGGGGAAAAGAATTGAATCTGTTCCGAAAACTCGAATAAATAAGTAACTTCCTAGTTCCTCTACCAGGGAAGCCCAATCAGTAAATCAAAAAATGCATCTATGGAACCATAATATCACAAAATATAAGTTTCATAACCAACAATAATTTCATTTAGACAGAAAGCACACGGCTGTCTGTAACAGCCCAAGTCCACCGCTAGCAAATATTATCCTCTTTGGGCTTTCCCTTTCGGGCTTCCCCTCAAGGTTCTTAAAACACGTATGCTAAGGAGAAGTTTTCACACCCTTATAAGGAATGCTTCGTTCCACTCTCCAACCAACGTGGTATCTTACAATCTACCCCCCTAGGGGGCCTAGCGTCCTCACTGGCACACCACCCGGTGTTTAGCTCTGATACCATTTATAACAGCTCAAGCCCACCACTAGCAGATATTGTCCTTTTTGGGCTTTCCTTTTCGGGCTTCTCTCAAGGTTTTTAAAACGCGTCTACTAAGGAGAGGTTGTCACACACTTATAAGGAATGCTTCGTTCCCCTCTCCAACCAACGTAGGATCTTCCGCCATATTACAAAAACCTCTATTTATCAAAAGATTAACGTCCTTACATATAGAAAGAGCATAGTACTCAAGAAACGCATGAACACCCAAAAATTTCAATCAGCTCTTAACACGAATCTGTCAAAAAATTCCCAATGCATGAGAAGATAATCTACCCTTATGAAACGTTCTAGCTTTGATTTGTCTAAGAACAAAAGGAGGAAATGAAGAACCAAGAACATAGAGTGAAGAAATACTAACCAACAGAGACCCCGATATCAGTGTCCGCCACTTGATTTTTCCGCAGCTTCCTCTCCAAATGTGCCGCTATCCATATTGTCCCAAGCGGCCCTTTCTTGGCCAATATGAATTGAGAATAGAACATTTTTCACTTCACCTATGAAACCATGAAAATCTCCAAATAACCCAAATTCTAAGCCAAGAAGATATCTCTCAGACACACTTGGACGCCAAAACCATTTCCACGAGCACCAAGAACACCATAAACAATCAGACAAATCAAACCCAACCCAATTGGTATAATTCACAACAAAAACCCTAATTCCAACCCACCAAAAAAACCCCCAAATTCCACCCCTAAACACACAAATTAGGCACCTCCAACCAAATTCCACACAGAAACCTCGAGAACTACAAACCCCAAGTAACAAAAACAAGAAAAAACCAAGCTACCAAAACCCCCAGAACTTCGAACCCGAGAAAGAAGAGACCCCAGTTCCCAAAACCCAAGTGGGGCTCCCACGAAAGCTCGAACACCACAACTCCGCTAACAAACGCGCAAAAAAACTCGAACCCAGATACAGAATCAGGTAGAAATCCCAGCAAAGCGAACTCGTGAAGGGAATTGAAGGAAAATGAGCAGAAAACGAAGCAGTGGGGAAAGAACCAAGTGAGAAAAGAAGCAATGTTGAGAGGAGAAGAGCGAGCGAACCGGATCGGGCCGAGTTGACCCACAAATTGAAGAGAGAGAGGAAAGGAATCTGTCTGTAACGGGAGAGAGAGAGAGAGAGAGAGAGAGAGGGGTTGAAGAAGCGGGTGTGGTGACACTCTGAGCTTCAAGGAGTTAGGAACAGTGAGCAAAAACACAACAGGAGCTGTCTCGATCCCACGCGTCGACCACCGATTGGTCTGTGTGTTTTTGAGTTTGAGATTTGAGAATTTGGCCAAAAGTTTTCAAATATTTGAATAAGCTTCGGGAAAAGGAAGAGCCGTCTTCTGAAAGCTTTGATTTTTATTTTTTGTTTATTAAATATACAAACACATCAAAACTATGTTTAACTCAACAATTAATTAATTAAACAGAGTTATTGTGTGGTAACGATTTATGCCATATTTAATACGCATTTGTTTTTTAGATTAAGCATTTAATAGATGTTATGACCCAACCTCGTATCAATAAATATAATAATAAAATTAAAATTAGTAGTTTTGAATTCTATTTCTAATGACCAAAATTAGTAGATCTTCATCCATGACTGAAGTATATAAGCCACACGTGACATTAACGATGAAAAGAGGTGATGTTGGTGGTTGGTTATTAAAGACAATGATGACCGACTAAGGCTAGAGAAATCTTCGACACTTGTAGATTGTTGCTGCGTGGGACGAAGAAAATTCATCGTACATAATTAAGGAAGCTATTGAAAAGTTACCGCAATTATTAATAGCAGTCGTAAGGCAAAGATAGTTTAGTCTATTCCATTATTTTAAATTATAGGTCAATTAATCGTACGACCATTTATCTAATCAATTATCAAAACTGCTATAAAAACGAGCATAGCTTAACTGACATAATGCGTGTACCTTCGACTAAAAGATCCAAGATTCAAATCTTCCGCCCGACTTTGCAACACTTGTCGTTCTTTATTGCATTTGAAAAGGATTTCTTAATTATTGTAACCTTCATTACAGTATATACTCTCCTCCTAAGGCCAACCAGGCTAAGGGTAACATGGTGCATTTCCTTTATGACTTTCCTGCTTCGGATGCATCCGTCTCTTCTGTTGCACTGCCTAGCTTCACAATGTCCTCAACCAGTATCTTTCCTTCTGTTAAAAGAAAGTAGGAACATGAGATTCATTAACGAAAATAATGAGACTTCAAGAACCAGATGGCCTTTGATGTCTCAATGTTCTAAGGTAACGAGTAGATCATGGGCTTAAGGATAACTCTAAATACGTTAAATGTAACTGCTCAAGTCCACCGTTAGCAGATATTGTCCTCTTGGAGCTTTCCTTTAAGGTTTTTAAAATGCGTCTGCTAGAGAAAGATTTTCACATTTTTATAAAAAATGTTTTGTTCTCCTCCCCAGCTGATGTGGGATCTCACGTCAAAGAATTAAGAGTTTTAAGTTATTAAGTTTTCAACTCGGGTTTGAACCTAAGACCACGGAAAGTATCTCTAAACGTTCTAAACTCTTACGACAAATCACCCTTGGGTTAAAATCAGCATTACATGTCAGGGACAAGAAACAGAGGCAGAAGAGTAAAATGAAGCAACATTGCTTACCTCTATCCTTGGAGAGATTGCTGATAATTTCCTGAATTCCCTCCTTGCCCAAGGTGTCCTTGAGATACATAGCAGCAGATGCAACCTCCTCAGCTGTCACTTTTCCATCATAATCCCTGCAAAGAAGTACCATATACATAGTTACACTCACATGATGCACATAGAATTAGAAAGCGGCAAAAAACCTGTCCAGCAATCGCCAACGATCCCCGATTTTGGCATCAACATCATCAATTTCCTTTTCGAGCTTATGAAGCATCGTATCAATCTGAAAACATGGTACAGATCAGAGACAGAAGCTAGACAATTGATAGTGGGTTAGCATTGAGAGACCAAAATAAGCTCATGAAATACAATTATGATGAAGAATCATGTTACCCTGTTAATAAGTGCTGACGAAACCTTGCGACCTAAAGTCGACTCGACATCCTGGTCGGTATCCTGCCTTGCAGCTTTGTAAGCCCTTCTTGCTTCTTCTTCACCATCTTTACCCTCTTTCTTGACCATGCTGTTGTACAGGTCTATCTGGAAATGGAGACAATAGCAAGAAAAAAAACACCGACCAATTAACCATGTACTGGATTCTTTTGCTATCTTAGAGACAATGAAAAAACTCACTAACCTACTGACATTTATGTTGTTAGACTAATTTGCAGTACACAACAAGATGAAATAATAAGTAATACCTCTTTCTTTACAAGCTGTAAGAACTCCTCACGTTCCCTGCTGACCGACTAAATGAAACAACACGTGTAAATGCAAAGAAAATAGAAGAGAGCAACAACGCTAGTGCTTGAAATCACAAATTGTTGTCAATTCTTACAGAAGCAGATGCTAAAACTGCCAATGCACGGCTGAGTTCACACAGCTGCTCTTGTTTCTCCATTGTTTTTGTTTTTTCTTTGGGTTCTTCTCCGGTAGTTGGACTCCTCATCTCTTCTAGTGCTACATCCTTTTGACTACCAGCAGTTTCTTGCATCTTAGCCAGCTCCTCTTCTTCTTCTTCTTCCTCCTATATATATATTATGAAGAGCATCAAAAACCCGAGCCTTTTCGAAACAACTAATCCAATACAACAAGAATAAGAAACCTAGATGATCTAGGTAACTCATACAGAATCAGCCACTCAAGTACATCAAAACTTTAGATCATGAATCAAATCAAACTGGCAACGCCCCTTCTCCCATAACTTTTCTTATAGTAATAATTGTAACAATAAGGAAGCCCCCCACAACCCCCTTCCCACACACACAACAAAAATATATATAAAAAAAATAAATAAATACATAAAAGAAAACCTTTATCATCTCTTCTTGCATTGCTAGGAACTCCAATTTCCTTCTTCTTTCTGAAACAGTATCTTCAGATGGCAAAGCTGTCACCCCTACGGTATCCACAACCTCATCCGGCAAGGAGGAGAGAGTTGCTTGTACAACTTCCTCTTGTCTCACCTTTCCAGACACAGAGAAGGCTCTGCATTGGTTATCAATTAGAAGACATATTTCATTGTCTTACAATTAGAAAAAAAAGCCACAGAAAGTATTTAATTTACCTAGAAAGAATCAAGAGCGAAGATGGTACAGAGTAGTTGAGAGATAAATCCAGCCAATCACGTAGCTACAGGAAATAACCAATATTTTACGTCAGAGAGAAAAGATTTTTCACTATGCATGTGCGTTTCAATTTAACCATTTCACACAAATTAAAGCAGTAGGCTGATGCAGCCCAGGAGGGTCACTGTAAATCTATTTAAGCAAGTTAATTAAAATCTCCAAGCAGGATAAATAAAGTTAATATAGCTATATCAGTGTACATATTTGGATAAGAAACCATCTTTAGTTAAGAAAAACGGAAGTATAATAGGAGGAGCCAAAAAAACGTTAGGCCTCAGATAATACAAGGTGCTACCAAAATATAGAAAAGGTTATAAGAAAGAGTGAATGTTGTTGTTGCTTCATAAAACCAGTGGAATTCATGGCAGACATACTTCAGGGTTGGACAGCTTGTGAGTTACAACAAATCATGGTTCAATTGAAGAAAGTAAAGATCGACGCACCGTATACAGAAGGTATAGTGTTCCTAGGTCTTATGTAATCCATTTAGAACAATTGATATATAAACAAGAAAAGAGGAAACCTGTTGTCTCATTTCCTCAACAGAAAGCAATCCAAGTAAACCTCGTTCTCTACAGGCTTGACGAAGCTCTGCTTCTGAAAGAGATTCCAGCCCCTCTAGCTGAATCATCCTATCATCATTCTTAATCCTGCAAATATAAAAGAACCCCGTGCTTTATAGAGAGAAATTTCTGACTACAAAAAATATAATGACTTCTTGTTACTTTTGGCATCTCCCACCCAACATTTTGTAAACAAGAAAATACTTGAAATTTATCAACAAATTCCTCAGATGCAGCCTCTCTAGCAAAGAAATATGGATGACCACAGAGACAAAAGATAAGACATTAAATTAGCACAAATTAATGCATGGAATAATTCAAAGAGTGAAGAAATAGTGGTCAGAACCATTACGTTTATGGTAATATACATCCTTCTCTAATAAAGCTTCCATACCAACTCTTACAACAAGAAGCTTAATATCATCAAAGGCCACAACTTGAACAATCACAAGTGATTACGTAAAACTACACACGTGGCTGAAAGGAAATTTCCTCATTGCTGATGAGACCATATGTTTCAATTTTCAAATAAAAGTCAAACTAAACTTGAAACAAGCAGGAAAATGAAAAACTTTTAGGTGAACTTTCACAAAAATACCTCGATTAGAATGTATAATAATCATTAAAGAAAACGTCCTTGACCATTACCAAACCTTTTTAACATGACAAACGGTAAAGTGGTAGATGCAAGAACAAGTACAATGAAGCTGCAACATATTTACAGCTAAAAACTTCAAATCCTGAATTATAAAATGCACAAGCGAAGGAATTATGCATGTCATGTTGATAGGAGACTCTTACTCTTGCAGTCTTTTCCTTAGCATAAAGCGCAAATATGCATCGGTACCAAATGGACTGATACCCATGTATTTGCACATATTCACCAACCGCGGCCTGCAAATAAATGAACGTTCACTGGATCTATATTAAAAGAAAATAAAAGCTAAAGGATAGAAGAACATAATTAATAAATAAAAATTTGACCTGCTTATGTTATCCAATGTAAGCTCATCATTGAATAACTTGGCAAATCCCAAAATTTCTTCATTGTTAACACGAGCACCCTTTCTGACCTATATAAGCAAAAGATAACATCCCCATAGAGCAAGGTGTATCAGCTGTGGTAGACAAAGCTGATAAAACCAAATTAACACACACTCCAGGAATGGAGGATGAAATCAACTTGCCTTAGTCATGAATTCATCGAGGTCTTCTGCTGTCTTTTTAATTTCTCCACTTCTGGAGTTTTGGACTTCCTTGGCCATTTCCTTTACAGTATCTTGAAGAAATTTGGCATACTCTATTCTAGCATTTAGCCTTCTTTTTAGTACCTCCTGAAAGATGGAAACTAAAATCAGTCCTATTCTGTCGAGAGACAGAGAGACAGAGAGAAAACATGACTTAGAGATCTACGAACTATCTCGTCCAATAGAAGGTAGAGCTTCAGATGTAAGAGCTACATTCATTACAAAATGTTCCATCTCCCTTGATCCACAAGTATTAAGGTCAGAACAACAAATATGTAGCACAACTAATTCATTCAAGAAATATAAAAAGAGAAACAGCGTAAGCTACTTAAAGTTGAAGGCCATAATGAAGCAAATATATATATATATATTTGCACTCTTCCCCAAAGAAATATCTGAAGTTTTCTCAATTAAAATTTAATTGACTTTCAATAAACAAATCATTCAAATTTTTACTATCACAGATTCATAGTCACATCACTGAAATGTCATGAGCCAAAACAATGTATTTCCTTTATTTATTTATTTATTGTTGGATATGAAACAATTTCATTGATTAAAAAAACAATTTCATTCATCCAAAGAGATCACAAAAACTTCTCCAATCGGATGTGACAAAAAATGTTTCCATACATAAGCTACATACTTATCATAATAGTTTGTTCGTGAAAAGAGTTTGTAAATAAACAGCAATTTCAGCAATAGAAATGAATGCAGTAAAAACACCAGCACAGGAAAAAAATGGCAGGAGAGTTAAGTTTAAAAGACTTAAGTTGCAAAATCAAAGAACAAACAACCAATGAACTGCGCGATAGAGTACATGCTTCGCAATCTCCACCCAGCTCTGCAACATTTACCTGTTCCTTCATCTTGTCCTGGAAGGTTGATGGTAACATGTTGGGAAATAATTTCAGGAAGACTGGCAATAAGAACTCCATGAACGGAACTATAATAAAAACTGCAAAAGGAACTAGCCTGAAAATATCAGCTGTGGTGCGTGTGAGTTGCTGCCTCTCCCTTCGAGAAAGGCCCTTCCCACCTGCAAGTTTCACCAATAACCTTGAGCTGATCCTAACATCTGCCCATAAAAGTTTTGTACCCAACCAATAGTGCTGCATTGCAGATTTAAATTCATCCTTCCAATGGTGAAGCTTCTTAGCCCAGTCTTCCCTACATGATATAATACTGTTCAATGCACTATGAGAATCAAACTTTAGATCAAACATGATGCGAGAAGAACAATAATTAAAAACCTGCTCATAGAAGCAATAACTCTCAAAGCAGGACCTATTCCTAGAAGCTTAGCCCATATGCTTTTCAACAAAGATTCAGCACTTTTCTGGGATTTTTGCATCTGCTTAGCTTGTGCTTTAACTGTACTCAAACCTTCAACTGCTTGATCACAATCTTCTGGTGATGGCTCTTTAATCCTCTTCGCAGATTGTTTTTCATTTCTAGCATTATCACCACTAAATTCAGGTGGACCAGCTGTGGCCGTCGTAGAATAATGTGAAAGTTGTATGACATTTCTAAAACCCATACAGGAAGCTGACGCTCCTCTTCCAATTCCATGACCAAAATTTTGAGGGTTTAGAAGAGTACTTCGAAAATATTCTGCAACTGGGAAGGATAAAAACTCCTTTCTAACAACTAAAGATGAGCCACCTTCGCATCCTCTATCAATAGCTACAGGAGGAGGATGGGAAATGCAGCCCAACCTCTGTAAATCATCAGCTTGAGATGCCTGCTCATGTTCAAATCTGGAGAACCTTAGATATAAGCTGGTAGACAGATTCTCAGAGCTGAAACAGTGCCTTCTCTTAACCAATATCGCTCTTAAAGCCATTTCTGCATACTATAAATTTGATTACTTATGTGGAAATCAAAGGCCACACATTCAATCAAACCACAGAATTTGTTCAGTCTGTGATCAAAGAAAGAACAACCCAACAAACATCCTGTCCAAAAACAGAAAGGAAATTACCTGAGGTTTCAACTTTTACAGTTCTACAATATATTAGTTCTACCAATATTATAACCTTCACAACATAATCCCAATCAATTATGAATTGAATTGTTGATTGAATATACTAAACTAAATGGGATGGTATGGAAGTATTTAATCCCTGGAAAGATAAAACTAAATAAGTAAGAGATAATAAAAAAAAAAAAATTACATTACCATATCACAATAAAGGATCCATATTCCATAATTTTTTCAAACAAGAGACAGAACTTCTCATTGACATTTGAAATTTGAAAGCTTACAAAGATATCAAAATAAGCATAGCTTGAAAGAATGTGTGAAGTAACCCCAATCTATCAATAAAAATTCTACGGAGAAAAAAGTCCCCAACATACATACACAGTCGCGGCAGCACTCTGAGAGTCATGTAGCAAGCTTTAAACGAAGTCCTATTGCTCATGAAAAAAGCTAAAAAAATGCTTCAATTTTCTACGGAGAAACGAAGTCCTATTGCTAATGAAACCAACATATAAATCTCACACCCATTCATACAAAGAGAATAACAGAACCATCCCCCCCTCCCCACAAAAAAAAAAAAAAAAAAAAAAAAAAAAAAAAAAAAAAAAAAAAAAAAAAAAAAAAAAAAAAAAAAAAAAAAAAAAAAAAAAAA
>NW_019272033.1:409985-412174 GCF_002738345.1 Cucurbita maxima | reverse complement strand
AAAAAAAAAAAAAAAAAAAAAAAAAAAAAAAAAAAAAAAAAAAAAAAAAAAAAAAAAAAAAAAAAAAAAAAAAACAGCTAAGACACCTGAGGAACAGACTTACACAGTTCCACTATCCTACCTAACTCATAAAAATAAAATTAAAAAAAGGCCAAGAAACCAACAAGATACCCAATAAAAGAAACAAAATTAAGCCAGCATGTGTAGAAAAGAGCTCCAATGATCATCGACTCATCCACAAACTTAAAGATGATGGATCATTGCATAAAAGCTTCTGTTGTTAAGGATCAGAGATTTGTATAAACACAAACTAAGAGGCATTAAACCAACCCAGGGCTCAAACTTCTCATGAACTCTTCACATCTCTACAGCACTACTAAAGCTCTCTTATTTCTCTCAATCCAAATGTTTCAAAAGACCGCAAACAAGACTTCCCTCATTCATTTCGTTTAACACATCATCTTTCACACACTTAGTCCCATTTGCACATACACATCATGTAATAGCCTAATCCCACCGCTAGTAGATATTGTCCTAACCACAACCTCTAACACCATTTTTATCCACTCTTTAAAGGAACAGATACACATCATGTAATAGCTCAAGCCCACCGCTAGCAGATATTGTCTTAACCACAACCTCTAACACCATTTTTATCCACTCTTTAAGGGAACACATACACATCATGTAATAGCTCAAGCCCACCGCTAGCAGATATTGTCTTAACCACAACCTCTAACACCATTTTTATCCACTCTTTAAGGGAACACATACACATCATGTAATAGCCCAAGCCCACCGCTAGCGGATATTGTCCTAACCACAACCTCTAACACCATTTTTATTCACTCTTTAAGGGAACACATACACATCATGTAATAGCCCAAGCCCACCGCTAGCAGATATTGTCCTCTTTGGGCTTTCCCTTTTGACTTCCCTTCAAGGTTTTTAAAATGCGTCTGCCTGGGGGAGGTTTCCACACCCTTGTAAAGAATATTTCGTTCTCCTCCCCAAACAATGTGGGATCTCACACATCAAATAAAAGGTAAAAGGTAAAAGGAAATGGAAAAAAATGAACAAACAACTCATCTACAACGATAGACAAACATCTAATATCATATGCATAATCCACACTCCCACACGTGTGATGGACACAAAGACATAATGCATAAAGTGATTGATTACTGAATAAAACCATTACAAACAACATATGAAGCAATAACTGCAAAACACAAGAAACCCAATCCGGTCTAACGGGAATAGATAAAAGCAAAAAGACATACATTAAGGAAAGAGTAAAAGACAGTGGAAAATAAAATGAACAATCTACACATATACTACCGACAGAAAAACATCAAAGATCAACCAAACTATGCACACTCCAAACTCACATACATGTGACAGAACCACACAGACACACTCGGTTCAATTTAGGCTGATGACGAATCGCACAACAAGTGGATTGATTACCCAACAAAACGATAACGGGTACCTAGAAGAAACTGAATTCGGTCAATTGGGAAAGTAACAAGCGAAAAGGCACAAATTAAGGAAAAGCTAAAAAAAAAAAATGAACAATCTAATCATCCACTACGGTTCGAATTGGGCAACTGACTAAACACATACCAAGTGATTGAATACCGAACAAAACGATAAAGGGTAGCTAAAGAAATAAAATTCGTTCAAAACGGAAAGAATTACGACAGGAGGTCAAAAAAAAAAAAAAAAGAACCAGAAGGTCGAAGAGCTGCTACCATCAAAGCTCAAAGCCGAGAAATATGATCGAAGAGCTGAAATGTGAGGGATGATTCCATGGAGATGAGTTTGGAGAGGATTTGGTATGCGTTTCCGAGAGAATTGGAGGTTCCCGATGGAATTGAAATTCGAGAAAAATAGTTGAAGCGGAGGGTCGCAGTATGTGCGTTGTTGTCTGAAAATTTAGAGCAAAACTTTTATGAACTTTCGTGGAGACATGGGCTCCACTATACTTATCACAGCCGTCGTGGACTCTTATTCCGCAATTTCCCTTTTATTAAGAGAAAACACTTTAGGCGTGTTTACCCGTATATATATATATATATATGTATGTCTATATGTATATGTATGTATATGTGTATGTATGTATATATATGTATATATGCATACTTAAACTTTCTACCTCTTACAAAAAAAAAAAAAAAAAAAAAAAT
>NW_019272033.1:397488-409912 GCF_002738345.1 Cucurbita maxima | reverse complement strand
AAAAAAAAAAAAAAAAAAAAGAAATTAGTGATGATGTATGTTAGTATGATGTGATGTTATATGATGATGACGATGCTATTTTATGCTAAGATGATGTGCATGTACTAGATTTCATGTTGCACTATGAAGAAGAGTTTTATGAGACACAACCCTAAAGGATGTTAGTGATGACGAATGTATGAAGATTAATGCATGCATGATACCTAGGGTAATATGTGAACGATGTATATGATTGTGTCATAAGAATAATTTAAGATTAAAGCTATAGGGTCCTCATCATATTGCGTGTTCATTTACATCATGTTACTTCCCAATTTATGATAATGAGTATGGACGCGTACACTATGATGGTGATCGTGTCTTGCGTGATATTCGAGATCTTGCTGACCTCCAAACATTCGACTATAAACAACTAGCCCTACTATGATAGGCCCATGGGGTGTGCGAACCGCCTGATGGATTCATACTCGCACTCGTGAGTTGTGTGTAGGGAAGTTCTACATATCCAAATTTGTTTAGATTAGAGGTCACCTCTATGATAATTTTAACGATAGGTTCTTAATTATGAGTTAGCATGTGCTTGCATTTCTTAACCCCAATAGTAAGGTCACATATTGAGTATTTCTTAAAATACTAAAACTGTGTGCTACTTCTATTTTTCGAGGTAAAAACAAGATACTCTTATACAGCTAACGACGATACCGCAAGTAAAGACCATGACACATGTATAGGATAGTTGTATTTAAATGCCTAGACCTTAGGTTAATATAGGGCGTTATCAAATTTAGTATTTACTTTATATGTTACTTTACCGACCTTTTTTTGAAACAGGTAAGTTCATAAAATTGTTTTTATGAAAATGTATTAAATGTTTATTTCCGCATAAACGATTATGTTATGTAGATGGTAGCAACTTTAGATTAGTATAAATTTAGAGTTGTTACAAACTATGTGCAAAACCGGCATTGACCCACGTATATACCCAAACTGATAGACATGAAACATAGCGTATATATTTGTGGTATCTGATACTTTCATTATATATATTATAGATAAAATATATTTTAATATATTAGATCACATAATTTTAAAAATATTTAATATATTCTTTTAGAAAACCAATTAATCTAATAAATATAGAAATTAATTAATTAATTTATTATTATTATGATTATTTTGTAAAAGGCCCTTTACATTACCTCTCCATGTTTTAATGATATCCACGACTAATATTCGTCATCAAAATAAATATTCATAAATGTAAGTTATTGAAGTTGACAATTTCACATATATATATATATATATTATATATATAAAATTATATGGAAGAATTTAATATGCTTTATTTAATAATATATGCTCCAATTTAATTAAAACATCTATTAACAAAATTAAAATCAAATTCAATGTCAATTAAAATTGAAATTAGGCAAAAGAAAATAAATTAATAAAAATACTTTTAACTTTTAAAAACTTTTAAAAAAGAAACGATTAATATTTTATTTAAAAAATACTTCTCACTAAATAAAAAAAAGACAATTTATTGTTAGATGAACAAGAATCTCGGCAATGGTACGATATTGTAGACTTTTAACATAAGGTCTAGTGGTTTTGCTTTGGACTTCGCTAGGCCTCACATCAATAGAGATAGTATTCCTTTCATTCCCTAAATTAGCTGACATGAGACTTTCATCCAATACCTTCTCTCGAACTAAGTACGCCTCCCCTTAATCGAGGCTCGATTTCTTTTTCTTTTGGAGTCTTAGTCATTTTTTACTATGCCTTTGAGGAGCCTCGACTCTTTTTTTTTTTTTCTTTTGGGTCCTTTGTTTGACATTTGAAGATTCTATTGACATGACTACGTTTAGGGGCATGACTTTGATACCATGTTAGATGAACAAGACTCTCCACAATGGTATGATATTGTCCACTTTGAGCATAAGCTCTCATGGCTTTGCTTTGGGCTTTCCTGAAAGACTCTGGCGAGAATATGTCTAACCCAAGAAGTAAAAGGGGAAACCTAGAGCAAGGGACAAAGACAATGTTGAAGCCGGAAGAGTCGCCACAGTGGGCGAAGAAGCCAATTTTGGCAAGAAGGGTGGCGGCGACTTAGTTGGCGAAGAGGCAAATGTAAAGCCCAGATTCCAAAGGTAAATCTCTGCAGAAGGTCGATAGGTTTCTTGAGATTCTGTATATTTTCGATGGGAATGCTCATGAGGATTCTGAGGTTAGGGTTTATGTGAAGGATGAAGGGCCGATTGAGAAGAAAATGAGAGAGGTTATGTTGGCTAAGGGGAAACCAATTGTGTTGGGGAAGGTGAGGTTGTATGTATAGAATATGACGAAGGGTGATTTGAAGGTCAAAAGGGTGAAGCCAAAGAGTAATCAATCGACTCCACTTATGGCAGCCATGGAGATTGCCCCTACGACGTCAAAGCTAGTAGGGGTGGTGGGGAAGAACAATAGAAGATTTATAAGCCATTGAAAAGAAAGGATCGGGGCTGCTAGACCGAAAGGGCTCTAATACCAAATTAAATGAACACGACTCTCCACAATGGTATGATATCGTCCATTTTGAGCAATAGCTCTCATGATTTTGTTTTGGGCTTCCCCAAAAGGCCTCATTCCAATGGAGATAATATTACTTTCATTCCCTAAATTAGCGAATGTGGGACTTTCATCCAACACCTCCACTCGAACAAAGTACGCCTCCCCTAAATCAAGGCTCGACTTCTTTTTCTTTTGGAGTTCTTTGTTGGACATTTGAGGATTCTATTGACATGACTAAGTTTAGGACATGACTCTGATACCATATTAAATGAACACGACTCTCTACAATGGTATGATATTGTCCACTTTTAGCATAACCTCTCATGACTTTGCTTTGAGTTTCCCAACATGTCTCATCTCAATCCCAATGTATATAGTATTATTTGATTATAAACTCATGATCACTCATAAATTAGCGGATCCGAGACTTTCATCCAATATTTATGTTCGGTAAAAACTTATTTGATTTTTAAAATTTTTTTATTTATAAAAGTTGGTTTAATTCTATCTTTGAATGTAATTTAAACTTTTAGAATTAATAAAACTTTTTTAAAGTTAAGGACAGTTTTTAAATAATATTAAAAATTTAATATGAAAGGTTTTTCTACTCAAAAGTAATGATAATAATATTTTTATTTTTTATTTTTAAATTTAAAAACATTTTAAAGATAAAATACAAAATTTATGATATCTTTATTAATGAATTGACCGACAACGGTAGAATTCAAACGTACACATCGTTGAAAATGACCAACAATTTGAACCATGATTGAAAATTTACATGGAGAGGAGGAGATGGCCATGAGAGCGCGCAGCTTCCAATGTCGATTCAATTAGCCGTGCTCTTATTTGGCTTTGAATGGAAGAAAGAATTGACCGTTGTTCACGGAGGAACAAAATACAACTCATAATGATCCTCTTTCTATTTCCCTCCCAATTCGTTTCTTCGCCGGCTCATAACTTCGACCCACATTCTCCAAAACAATTCAGAATCAAACGGGAGAAAAAGGTAGAAAGAAATTTAAGAGGTAATCCAATTCCATTACGATTTTTTCAGAAACCCCACGAGGCGGCCACCAATTTGTTATCCCTTTTCTCTCCCATTGCCCTCCACAGCTCGTAGATTCTCGCCCTAAATCAAGGAAAGGATGAGTTAAAAATCTGGAAACCCTTTACAGATTTTGTTTAGGTGTTTCTTGATTCACCCAATAACCCAATTCCTGGTTTAATCTGTGGTGAATTAGACGTGTTCTTCCCGTTTGCTTGATGGGTTTTTAGTTTCCTCCATTGTTATCATTGTTCCATGATTATCCATGAAAATCAAAACTAGCTGTACCGTGTAGTAGGCTCAATGATCGAGAACTAGAGTTGTGATCGAAGTGTTGGGCATTGATATTCAGAAACCCCACATCCCATTTCAGCTTCTGGAGGTTAAATTTCTGGGTTGTTGTAAAGGATCGCGAATGTCATGTCCAAGCAATAGCTTCCGCTACAATGGCAGCCTCTGTGCATGCCCATCAGGGCAGCTTCTCAATCGAACCAGCAACAGCTGTGTTGTTTTCAGCGGTACTTCGGCCATCACTACAGGCCGGCTCGAGAACTCTGCTGTTGGTTTCCCAGAGACCTTATTCTCCTTTGATTTCATCAGGAAGATCACGCAGTCTCAGGCTGTGTTTCTTAAGGCTACTCTGGTCATGCTGCTTTGTTGGCTCTTTTTCTGCATATTCCTTAGATTTATGAAGCTTGGGGATGGCAGAAATATCTGGTTCAGGATGAGATGGTGGGTTAGCAGACTGGATGTTTGCTTTTCTACAAGACATTGGCTGGTAGCTCTTAGCTCTTTCTTCTAGAAATTTACACTTGTTTGATGGGTTATATAGTTTTTTTTCTCACATTTCATGGAAGTTGATGGCTTTGCTTTGGTTACGTATGGCTTTAATTATGGCGGTTTTGTTTAAACTTAATGGCTAGAATTAATTGTGAGCTTCTTGGGTTCACTGGCATTAATGTACGTTACTAAGTTTGATGAAGTTCATAGTTATTCATGAATTCTGCTATGGCACTCATTAAATTCCTCGACGAAAATTTCAGGACAAGAACTGCAAAACTTAATTGGATTAAGTTTCAGTAATCTATGTCTGAACAGATGAGCTGAAAAGAGCTGACAATCAAACTCTACCATCTCTTTACTTGTTAGATTTCTAGTGAGATGAAGACTCCAAGCACTCCTCTCTTCATCCCAGCATTTGGCAATCTGGTTGTTATCAGCTGGGTGACATTGTTTTATGAAGTTGGGAAATCTAGACCAATAGAACTAGAAGTCTCTCAGACCCAAGGTTTTAGGGCTAAGCAGAGGGAAAAGGGTTTTCCATGAGATGAGAAATTAACTGAAATAATTTTCCTTTTAGTTTCTGTTTTAAACTGCTGGTGTAGTAGCTGTTCGTAAAAAGATTTGTAGGGAGGTCATTCTGGTGGGAGAAGTAGAAGTCACTGCGGGGGATTGTGATTACATTTCATTGAGCTTAGCCGTTAAGAACTCGATATGTTTTATGTGGCAGAATTAGAGATGTTCATGCCACTTAGATTAGAGTTAATTTTAACTCCCATTTATGGGTCTCCTCGAATATCGGCTCTGTTTCTTTCCCTTTTGTTTGTGATTTTAACAGCAGCTCATAACCTATTATCTGAGGTTTCTTTTGGGACTTGCATACTTTGTCTTTTTGGAGGGGAAAGTCCTATACATAAATGTTCTTTCTTTTTATTAATTAGCTTGCAACCTTATCTGTGTTGAAGGATGACCAAAAGGTAGTCACAAAACGTAAAACTGAACTTGGTGGAACATTCTCAATGGCAAGTTGGATAGTCTTCTCTGGCTTGTTCGCTGCGTAAGTACTAATGTTATTTATTTTTTCATCTGTCATGTACTAAAATCAATTCTCTCATGTTCGTTTCATATTGACTTGTTCTTTCAGTTCTTTCTCAGGTTGCTTTACCAAATCATATCTAAGAGAAGCATCGAAGTGCATAATGTGAAAGCCGCAAATGCACCCGACTTGCTTTCCTTTGTGAATGACATGGAATTCAATATAACTGCAGTCTCGACTATGAGTTGTTCAAATATACGTGATCTTGGTACTATTGTGTTCGGAAACCCTGGTTTTCTGGCACAGAAAGTTATGCCTCTGTCAAATTTTGCAAACTTCTTTTGTCAAAACAGGAGTGAAGGGCCAACTGTAAGCTTTAAGTGCGAAAAATGTCGTTTCATTCAGGATGATATTTATATCTCATGGCAGTTCGTTGATCTTCCAAATAATCCTGCAAGTGCTGTTGGATTTCAGTTTAATTTCTCTTCTAAGGATCATGTTCAAAAGAATCAGGAAAGTTTTGTTAGTGGAACATTAAAAAATAGAAGCAATTTGGATGATACACCCGTTACATTCAGAGGGAAGAATGCAAATATCGTGCAATTTAACCTATTTCCACGAATATACCGTAATAAACAGGATTCCAAGCTCATGCAGCCTTTATTTCATGAGTTTGTATCAGGTTCATCCTTTCAGAATACCAATGAGCTCCAATTATCCCTTGAAAATGCCAATGAGGGACTACTCAACATCACCTTGTACATCAATCTTCTCTCTTCGTACATTGTTGAGGTAGAGCGTCAAAATATTTTGGGCCCCGGTAAGTGTTTTGCTTCATTCACATGTACACACCCTCCTTTACATGCTTCTTTATGTATGTTTGCACAAAGAAACTGAATTGTTTGGATCTTCAGATAAGGATAGTTGTTCATTCAGATGTTGTATCTACCTCAATATTGTGCTAAATATTACATGAACAGCCTGATTACCACCTCTTCTTTCATTAAAATTTTCCATTTAGTTCTTACTGTATCACCGAAATTATTCGTGCTCATTACACTACCACAATAATATCCGGGATTGAGTAATTTCTTGCAATCGTACTACTCCACTAATATATTTGGTTATGTATGCCACTAGATACATTAGTATATCACTGAAATAATGTCATTTCATAGTCTGGATGGGATGAGATGTATGGGAAAAGCAGATTGGATTCTAGTAACTTGGATGGCCACCCTAGTACGTTAACTCGACAAAACTCGTTCTTTCCAGGGAGGGTTAATTATTTCTCAGTTATTGAGGTTATCATTATTTTTTTCCCTAAATGTTTACTAACATGTAATTGCAGGCAAGAAAACAACAATAGTAGTCCCTATGACTTGTTATCTTATGTGTTTGCCATCAATTTTTTGTTCTAAATTTTAATTTCAATCATTCATTTAACCCAATAAATTTTCCCCTAGGGGAATCCCCAAGCCCACTTCAACCCTCAAAAGTGATTAAAATCCCGTGTGGATGGGGATGAGGAATGTATCTCCTGCCCCGCCCCGTTGACAACACTAGTAACTTGTGTCTTGGCTCATAGGTCTTTAGATCTCCCAATGAGCGCTTGAATGAGCTTGTTCTTCCTCCTTTTCCTCTGTGTCATACATGTGTCCATGCTTCTTTTCCTCTAAATATGACTCTTTTTCGAAGGAATATGTCTAGATTCTTGTATTGATCTGTTTAAATGTAAATGGTTTGTTAAAGATTCACTAAGTTATATGCATCCAATAGATCTTATCTTGTAACTAATGTTTATAATGGCATTTGACTAACTTTGTGATGGTCCTACAATTTCTTTGCTATGCAGTTAGCTTTCTTGCAGATCTTGGTGGTCTATATTGCATTACTTTTAGCATTTTCTTCTACCTTCTGGTGCAGGTAAGGCTTTTACCCAAAAACTGAAACTGAAGCTTGTAAATAATAACAAACTTTTTATGACATCATAACTTTCCTCTTCCAGTTTCTTACTTTGCAAGAACTAGTGTCACATAGCATTGGGTTATGTTTATATATGATACAACACCTGTTATGAGTTGTCATCATAGCATCTGACATTATTTCACAATTGAGCTTGTCATTGATATTGATTTAATTTGAAATGAAAAGAAAATTCTATGCGAAACAACCAACTGTTATGGGAGACAGAAAGTGAGTCCCTTCCAGTTTCTCTCTCATTAAGCATAAATTGACACTGAAACCAATTATCACTTCTTTCTTCGAGATCGAGTGATTGTTTCGCTGAACTAACTTGGTTTGTTTTGTAGCTCGAGTACAGAGTTAAAAAGCTCCGCAATGAAGACAGTGTTATGCTTAAAATTAGAAATCGAAGAAAAGCACAAGAACATTGGAATAAGGTGTTTTTTCTTCCTCTTTTTAAGGTGTTTTCTCTGTGTAAGGTGGTATTGGTGGGCGAATGGCGAACGGTCATTTTGGGGTGGGGTACGAGAGGCTTAACTGGAACTAAACCTCATGAACTATGATGGGTGAACTGACTTATTTTATTTTCTAGTTGAGGAAATATGTAATGTATACATGGGGCTACAGTGCACTGGATAATGATTATAATGATCCATCAAAAGTATCTAGTTGCACCAACTGCATTGGTCAATCAAGTCGTAAGAATGGATCGTCGCGCCCGAGAGGGTTAAGGAGTGGAAGTAGTACTGCTATCAGCTTTCACGTAGATGTAAATGGATATACCAAGGAGGTAATGTTCTTGTTGTTCTTTTTACATGAGCTAATTTATTTTCTGAAACTTCCCTTTTCAAGTCCCCATCTCTTCAAATTCCCAATTGATTAGACTTATCATATGCAGACTGCTAACCATGATATGATATCTCGGAAGGCGACAGCTACTGACCAGGAAATGAGAATGATAGCAACCAAGCAAGAGCGAGTGAGTTTCACTGTTATATTTAGCACGAAAATTTCGACTATGCAATTCTAATCTATCTGCTTCGAATTCATGTTTATAATTCGTTGAATTGTTTAGGCTACATGTTAAGTTACCATATGAATCTGAAAATCTTAAGCTACAAAGAGGACGAAGCGAAGTCATCAATTCAACCATTCCCACGGTCTCCCGACCTCTTTTCCAAATGAACTGAATCTTGATACTACATTCAGAAAAGAGATATGGCCATCTCTCTAGGTTGCACGCCCCTTTTATCTCGTTCTATTTGTGCTTGAAAAGACCCCGTCCGCTCCTTTTAAGAGACATTCTTAGCCGTCTTCCGAGAGTTAACACCCCATAGGTCAGATCATTTTCAGTTGCCATATGAATTTGAAAATCTTAAGCTACTATGTCAAGTAAACTTGTGAACTATAAAAATTATGAAAAAAAACCTCCTAAAATTGGTGATAAAAAATGGATAACTACACAAAATCTCATTGTGAATTCAATGGGAGGTTCAAAATCTGCTACCTTAGCAACATAAGGACAAAGTTACAGACAATGATTTAATAACCATTATCAAATTATTGGAACTTCAATTTTGAACCATTCCTCATCCAATGTTCATGTTCTCCATTCCAGCCTCTGCACCATCAAGTACTTGGTTCTACCCATGAGGGGAAGCAACGTTTAACTGTTCCATTCAAGGGAGATTTTTCTCATCCTGAAGATATTATTCCGCCACCGCCCTCAATAGGTAACTGTTGCTTCTTCTTTAAGAATGATATCTGTTTTTTTCTGTCAAGAACATAACGATTAGTCTTGGAACATGTTTTCATCACAATAACTAATTGATGAAAAGTGCTAATTTACATTGGATTTGTGAATTATTTCTTTGTTTGAATGCCTATGCTCAAAGTTGTTTCTGGATTTTCAAATGCAGACTTTAAAGATAGTTCTGATATCGGTATGTCCGATATCTTGAGGAGTATGAAAAGTTTATATGAGTATAATGTATTTCTTAGAGAAAAGCTATTGTCAACTCAATCCGAGGTTCGCGCTTTAGCAACCAAGTCCACGCCATAAACCGAGTGCCAAACATAGAAGACATGTATATTTAGTAAGCCAAACTTCAGTAACCTCCAACAAGATTCTCCCCGTGATGCTGACATGTCTGTCTTTCAGCATATCTCCTTGTAGAACTCCGCAACCATGGGATTCTGACAGTTGAACACACAAACAATGTCTTGAGAGGTTAGTCCATAGATAGGTGCTTCGGGAGAGCCACATTTGACTCCCAAAGCAATAGAATTATACTTTGTTGCCAGTTTTTTTTGTTCATCCACTCTGTTTTCATATAGTTTTGCCAGTATATGACTCCTAGCATGTAGGATTACTGATAACACATTGTGTTGTAGTACTCTTGTTTATGTAGTTCGTTCTTCGCAAGTGCTCGGATAGCCGAGAGAGATCTTGCCAATGTACTTTACTCTGTTGTAATATTGTTGATATTTGTTTGTTCCACGAGTAGAACATGTACTGATGAAGGAAGATGTATTTCTGTATCTGGAGTTGTTTTTTGTTCAATATTACATCTTGCATTAGGGGGTATGAACTCAAGGGCTTCAATTGCTTAGTACTTAGGAGTATTTTCATATCTAATTGATACCTCTCCAATGCGATGGGTCTCCTTTGGGAACCCAAACCCAAACTTTAGCTTCAATAGCAGCCTGTGATCTTCGCTTCTGTTGTCGCTACCTCTTAATGTCGTTATCATTGTCGTTTGTTAGTTTCGTTACTGTTCGTTTAGCTCCAAAGGATTCTCAATTTTAGTGTTTTTGTATTAGCAACAATGGTCTTATACGATTAGTTCCCTCGAATGAATTGTTTGGCTAACTTGTTGGAGACGAAAGCTAATTCAAGTCCTCATAGGCTTCTTAAAAAAGGCTGGTATGTTTTTCAGGAAAATGCAAGAAGACTTCCTAAAAGAAATTATGGTGACAACTCTCATGTTTTTAAGGGGTTTAACAAAAATATGTCCATCGAGAAAAGATTCTTTTAGTTTCGCTATCTAGAACGGATGTTGTAAATTGTCTAGCATGGACACATGAGAGTCTAATGCCTGATGAGAACTCGAATGGATGGATGTTCGGGATGTTTCAATGAGATAGTCGACACATGGGTCAATTTTCAATGGATGTATTCGAGCAAAAGCTAAGATGACCAAATTGTCCCGAGACATGGAATGACATCATGATGCATGGGTTATGTTGTTGGGAATTGAGATGACGATGAGATGCGGTGTTGAATATGAGAGAACTTGACCCCAAATAAAGGCAAGGTGGATCCGAATGACTTGACTTAATGTAAAGGCAAGTTAGTTGTGTCGCAAATGATGATCAAAAAAGCATATAGGGAATAACGTGCTTATTCACTACGTCACCCAATTTTAAACCAACAGTTCACTCACTTTTAAATTGGTTCTCATAGAAAGCACGAGAATTAATATATAAATTAGTCTTAAGTTTTTAATAAAAACCATTTGAAAGTTTAGGGAAATTGACGTGGCCATCATATAACGGTATGAATTATCACTAAAATTGCAACTAAAAATAGTAATGGCTTATAAAACAGTTCAACGCATGCTATTGGAGCTTTTAGGGGGTTAAATTCTGGAACTTCTTGTTGCGCTCTTGCTGTAGTTTGCACACAATGTTAATGCTAAGATTGTATCATTTCTTCCCTTCAGTTCCTACGTCCTTGGAATTAGATGATGAGAGGACCAAGACTAGATGATCGTGTAGCTAATTTTCTTGATAAAATCTTAAGTTCTTACATTATTCCTTTCGAAAAACAAATGATGAGAGGACCCAAACTAGATGATCGTGTAGCTAATTTGAATAAAATCTAAAGTTCTTACGTTCTGCCTTTCGGGAATCCGATGATGAAAGGACCCAGGCTAGATGATCATGTAGCTAATTTTCTTGATAAAATCTTAAGTTCTTACATTTTTCTTTTTGAAAATCAGATGATGAGAGGACCCAAACTAGATGTTCGTGTAGCTAATTTGAATAAAATCTACAGTTCTTACATTTTGCCTTTCGGGAATCAGATGATGAAAGGACCAAGGCTAGATGATCATGTAGCTAATTTTCTTGAATAAAGTCTTGGATTCTTATGTTTTGGCTTTCGGGATTCAGATGATGAGAGGACAAGACCAAAACTAGATGATCGTGTATGAATAAAATCTTGGGTTCTTTTAAGTTCAACTTCATTTCTTTTTCCTTTCAACCCTTCATTAGTAACCATTTGAGAAGTAAAAATTAAAACAAACCTTAACTTTTGTCATAAAGCCTTGAGTAACATAAATGTCATATTGATATACATATTTCCATCACTAAAAAATAAGTCAAGAAGCATTGCCAAACCTAATCTTTCAACGGCCTTCAAGAACACATGGCCTTCTCCAACACTTCTAGCAATTCTCCACTTTTGTATGCTTCTGTAACCAAGAAATGAGAACTCTTTTCAACTAATAAACTAAATATTTCATTTTTCAATAAGACTTTTCAATACTCATTGTTGATAATATCAATGTATCCAGCCTTGGATATGTTCAGAAACTTACCAACTGTTATGTCACAACCACCAAAGAACTCTCCATCGATATACAGCTGAGGAAAGGTTGGCCAGCTTGAATACTCCTTCAGTCCTTGTCTTAATAGTTCGTTCTCTAGAATGTTTATAGTCTCGAAGGGCACATTTAAAGACTTTAATATTTGTACTACCGTATGAGAGAATCCACATTGTGGGAAGTCTTTTGATCCCTTCATAAACAGAACGACTTTCTCGGACGTAACGACTTTGTCAATTGTTGTTTTCAGCTCGGGAGATAATGCTGCCATAAAAAAAACAGGAGGACCACCCAAGCTCAGCCATTTTCGTGTTTTCAAAGATGAAATAGCATTCGATCGTCTGAAAATCCTCATAAAATTTGTACGATGGCAATGGATGATCTTTTTTAGAAGAATATAAAAAAAAAATGTAAAAAAAAAAAAAAAAAAAAAAT
>NW_019272033.1:391941-397094 GCF_002738345.1 Cucurbita maxima | reverse complement strand
AAAAAAAAAAAAAAAGGAAAAAAAAAAAAAAAAAAAAATGTAAAAAAAAAAAAAAAAAAATGTAGGAACAAAAAAATGGATGTTCCTCTCTCCAACCGATGTGAGATCTCACAATCCACCCCCTTTGAGGCTCAGTGTCCTAGCTGGCACACCGCTTTGTATTTATCCCCCTTCGGGGCTCAGCCTCCGCACTAGCACATTGCCCAGTTTCTGGCTCGGATACCATTTGTAACAGCTCAAGCCCACCACTAGCCGATATTGTCCTTTTTAGGATTTCCCTTTCGACGAGACTTTTTAAAAAGCTTCTGCTAGGGAGAGGTTTCCACTCTTATAAAGAATGCTTCGTTCTCCTCTCCAACCGAAGTGGAATCTCACATTGACTATTCTCACATCACATCTATATCACATCTATTCGACTCTACTACATTTGATTGTCAAGAAAACTTGGTAACTATACCCATTGAGCCCTTTATTATTTACAATAGTCCTAATTGACTTCTAGGCCAACCCATTTTGATTCAAAATGACATGGTTATTTCAATTGCATTTCACTTTTACCGAAACAAAGTTTTCAAATATCAGCAGCATCATTTGGCTGAAATTAATATTAAAAAACAATGTTCCAAAGACTTAAGTATCAACAATATCAAATTTGAATCACACTCCAATAAAGTCCATGCTTACTTCTTGCACGCATGACATCCATTTAGTTAGGAGAGCAAAATCCATCAAAGATAAACTAGCAACCCAACCTCTATCCTCACAAGCTCTAAAACCCAATTCATAAGGTACGAGAACTGAATTTCTTCCCCTTAATCTCCATCAATATCCTCCCCCTAAAAAGTAACCAATTCAATCAACACTCTTAATAAAAACCGGTTCCAAACTAATCCAATTCAGAACAACAGAAATAATTTCACAAAGTCAACTCTGCATCTTCGTCACAAACCTCCATCAGATAACAGCAATCAATATAAATAAATAAGCCCTAAAAACTGCAATACCTACTGAAGAGGAACAATCGGAGCACAAAATGAAGAAAGGGACAAAATAAGAAATTACCCGAGAAACAGCGGAAGGATCCGAACTTCCGCCCAGATTTCGATCTGTGTTCGAGTGGAATTCCATGAAAATGTTGCGAATTCCGATTAAGGTAGGCGCGGCGCTGTAGAGGCGAAGTGGGGAGGGGGAGAAGACAAAGAGAAGACGTTGTTTTGGTAGAAGAAGAGGAGGAGAAGGACGGAAATGGGGGTAGTAGTAGTTGAAATGTGGCAAGAGACGACATTTTTGTTCGCAATCTTCTTCTTTCTCCTTCGAACTCCGGAGGATTTTGGTTGCCGATGCAGAGAGCCACAGAGGTTGCTGTCTAGGTTCAAACGAACGTTCTGCGTCCAACAACCTATTTTGGTTAAATTATTATTTTTTTTTGTTTTATTTATTTATTGGTTAATTTTATTTATTGATTTATTGGTTAAGTTATTTTTTATTTTATTTTATTTATTCATTTTTTAATTAAATTATAGAAATTGGAATACTTATATTTTATTTATGGTAACTTGCTTATGGTAACTTGCTGCCATTAATTTTAGGGCGCCTCTATTATAAATTTAGAGTGGCATGTGATACGATCAGTCGTTCACGAGTTATTTTGGTTTTTGAGCTAATGAGAGAGTGAAGTTTCATTATTCAAGTTCGGAAAATAGTATACTTATTCAATCCGCTACAAAATTTTCACACAAGCAAAGCAAAAAGTATGCGTTTACATACGTGAATTCACAACTCACTTAAAATCAAGATTAAGTCGTATACAATTAAGTGCAATAATTTGGTTGGGAGCTTTTGATAAGAATGACTTCGTTCAAATGGTTGATAATAAAAGGTAAAATATATATAAACTCATACTCGAGCTGTATTTTGACAGAAAAATAGGTTGAAGTGAAGCTCGTCGAAGCTCGACTATCCAACGTTTTATTTCGCTGATGTTGAAATGTGAAATTTATCAATAGTATGATAAATAAATGGCTGAATTTACATCACAAATCAACCTATAGTAAAAACAAAAGGTAGAAACTTCAAAAGATTGGAGCTGTGTCAATCTGATGCAATTTGAATCTGATTTTCAATGTTTATTTGATCTAAATAAGTTCAAAATAGAAAGTACATATCAAATAGAAGGTTTCCGACAGTCCACTAAAAAGAATAAAGTTCATTACATCATGAACATGTCTCCCTCCCTATGGGATCAGACCAATTCAAGATCATATTCCTTGCACAAGAACAAAAGAAAAAAAAAGGGAAAGAAAGATGCAGTATAAAGAATTCTATTATAGATCAAACTATGTATGAAATCAAGGTTAAGATACAACTCAAGGAGGCCATGGCTATTAAACAATGGAAAGTAAAAACTGCAGGCATCTTCAATCTTCAAATCATTCTTTTGGTTTATACTATATGCAATCACATACCAGTCGACGATGTCCGATTTATCCGCTGTGCCCCTAACTTTGGAGCTGCTGGTTTGCTTCCTCTCCCCCTCCCAGCTGACAATGGCTTGGCTCGAGTCATTGGTGCAGGAGCAGCAATGGCAGCCCATGGGTCATCATCATCAACAGTTCCACTTGCTTTTAAGTTCAATGGTTTCGAGACAGTTCTTGGAGCAGGGGCGGCTATGGAACCCCATAGATCGTCGTCGTCTTTAGCTGGCCTGGCTGTACTTCTTGAACCTGAAAGAACCGAAACGAGTTATTATATGCCATCGAGCAGTACCTAGAAAGCTAAATGAATTGGCATTACTTGGTGGTTTTGTTTGTGTAGGTTGAGATACAGGTCGTTTTTGAGCAGCTTGAATGTTTGCAAGAGCTGGAGACGGCTTTGGCTCCTCCAGAGGTTCTAACTCATCCCATCCATCCTTTTCAGTTTCATCTTCATCATGAATTCCATTTTCAACTTCTCCCCAGCCGTCAGTAGATGTTGGCGATTCAGTTGCGTGGTTTTCAGTTAAATCAAAGCTCGAGCTTACCCTTACCGGTGCCATAGTTGGAGCATTTTCAACTGGAAGAAACATGAAAATAATAAAGTTGATGGTCAAATGAATATGCTAAATATTGACATGGTAATAAGATCATTGATAACTGCTTCAACTAAAGGATAATGCAAGTATAAATGGGGAAAAAACTGATATCTTAACTTACGAGGCTCCAAGTCATTTAACTATTTGATATCAATTTTAAGTAGACAAATGTGAGTGCAAATGTTCGAATATCTAACGTCAAAAAAGTAGATACTGTAATAGCCCAAGTCCACTACCAGCAGATATTGTCCTCTTTGGGATTTCTCTTTCGGGCTTCCCCTCAAGGTTTTTAAAACGCATCTGCTAGGGAGATGTTTCCATACCGTAATAAAAAATATTTCGTTCTTCTCCCCAACCAATGTGAGATCTCACAATCCACCCCCTTCAGGGCTCAACGTCCTTGCTGGCATATCGCCTCGTGTCCACCCCCTTCGAGACTCAACCAACTCGCTGGCACATCGCCCGATGTCTGGCTCTGATACCATTTGTAATAGCTCAAGCCCCCCACTAGCAGATATTGTCCTTTTTGGATTTTCCCTTTCGGGCTTCCCTTCAAGGTTTTTAAAACGCGTCTGCTAAGGAGAAGTTTTCACACTCTTATAAAGAATGTTTTGTTCTCCTCCCTAACCGATGTGGGATCTCACAGATACCTTAACCACTAAGATGCTCATGTTGGCAATGAAATGCAATATCCTTTTAAATTCATAAATACACTATGAAATACATATCAATGCTATTAGCATATGCAGCCATTACTGAACTGTATTTTCTACCACTTCTCAAGGTGTAAGATGATTACAATATTATACACATTACAATTTGTCCTCTTTTCTTAAAGAAAAAGAGCATCGACAAGGACAGGAATAAATTATGTATATTACGAGTTCAACATATATGGGGTGGGAATTCGAACTTCAAACCTTCTACTTGATTATATATGCCTAAACCAGTATGTCTAAATATACATTTTATTTGCTACTAATATAAACACGAGTAAAATGCTAAATATTTTTGAATTCGGATATAGTGGAAATGTGTTTGTATCCCATTTATATTTAGTAACAACTAAAAATATATAAGAAATTAACGAATTCAGTTGCATACAAACAAATAATAGAAAAAGATGCAATATCACAGGGAAATCTAAAAGTAGTTGAAAGTAATGATCCATTGTCCTAAAAGTAGTGTTAGAAACACATTAAATAATTAGAATTTTTGTGCTTTATGATCATGAAATAACTGGAGTCTAACTAGCAGAGAATAACAAAGTCATAATTCCACTCTCAAAAGTAGGTAATTTTCTTTCCCTAGTCCTACAATGAACGGTAAAAAACTTGTCAAGCACATTCTGGCTATGACTGAGATTCAAATGAAATCAAGAGAAAAAATTCAATAGAGTACACCAATATGTCAACCTATTTTATGACAAGCGAAACTCCCATTTTGTATTATCAAAAAAGAAGAGAGACAAAAAGACCACCACTCTATCAAATATCCGTCATCAATAACCAAAAACAGATATTAACATGGCAGAGGAGTATTAAAGAAGTCTGCATACTTTCAAAGAAAATTCTCGAAATATAATGTACCTGAGATGGAATCTGAACTTGTAGCAGCTAAAGGTGCATTAGAGCTTACAGGAGCGCTAGAAGCATGTTCAGAGGGTTTTCCTTTTAGAGTTAAAGAGCTCATAGCCCACCTGCATATAAATATGAGACACATTTAACAGTATATCTATGACCCATGTTTTGAATTGTATATTGATTAGAAACATGTAGCAACAATAGTATCATCCTCTCCATCGAGCTATTAATGGTTACTTCAGTAGCTTGTTGAATACAATAGATAGACAATAACAGAACAAAAATGTTCTATTTAGAACCAAATTTTTTTCATTTGTGATACATCGATACAAGAAACTTTGGACAGGAAATCCAAAAATAACATAAAGATACCCAAAATGACTTAGCCTTTTGCTCCACCCACCACATCAGATATCCAAAAAAAAAAAAAGACAAATAATTATAATTATTTTCTATTGTAAACAAAACTGTAATCCAGTAAATTCAAAAGATTGGGGGGG
>NW_019272033.1:386675-391531 GCF_002738345.1 Cucurbita maxima | reverse complement strand
GGGGGGGGGGGGGGGGGGGGGGGGGGGGGGGGGGGGGGGGGGGGGGGGGGGGGGGGGGGGGGGGGGGGGGGGGGGGGGGGGGGGGGGGGGGGGGGGGGTTTGAGATGGCGCGGACAAGATATATAAGCTAACTCACCCAAGCAAACTAGCATTTCCTGGTAGAGACGGGATATTCAGACCTGCAGCAGTTGTATCCCCTGAAATTTCCTGGAGTAAGCCATAATAGACATGTCAAAATCACACATTCTCTAATTAGAAGGCTGACCAGCTTTTGATTAAAATGGAACCCTAATTTTTCCATTTCCAGGATGAGGCAAGCTATGAGCCATTGTATTCTTCTTCAATATCAAGACAGAAAAAGTACAGGAATTTGTGGGTGCACAAGGGAGAGAATATTGTGGGTTAACAAAACAAAAAGACACCTGTTGTATCTCATAGCAGTAACTCAACTGGTTCTCCAAACATGATTGAGCAAATATATGGAAGCTATTGGTATCAAAATATCTATTCCCAGGAATTTAAAATCTCAAGTAACAAGATTATCAAAGCATTTGCGATCATGAACTAAACGTGCATTTAATGTACCTTCTCATTGTTTTGCTTTAATAACTGTAAGAACTGATCAACTGCTTGAAAGGACTTCGATCGAACATCACTATCAACCAGAGAAGTGATGGAACAAAAGGCATTAATGCATACATACAGATATGAGATAACTGACGTACAATGATAATATTTAAGACATCCGAGTAACTACTAGATAGTATACTTAAAGTTGATAACCAAATGAAAATATTTATTCCACATTCAAAGCCAGGACACAGATAAAATTAACTAAAACCGCAACATTGTGGGACAAGTAAGAACTGCGAATGTATTGTACAATAATACACTTTATTAGGATATCCATCTGTCATCTCACTTTTCTCCACTACATAAGCTATCTACCATGCCATGCCATATAATGTATAACAAGTCAGAAGGGGGAAAACATTTCCACAGCCTGTTGGAGTAACAAAGAAGTATAAACAAAAAGCCTAATAATAGTTGAAGTAATTGCTTGATTTTATCCTTGACGGTTTACAGTCGAGTGTACTGAAATTCTATTTCCAGCAAGATTTCAAGTTGAAGTTAATGTTTAGGGAGAAACTTGGAAGTATTAGTGTTATTTTGTAGAGAAAGTAGGCCTTTATTATAAGAATCCAAATTTCCAACTTTTTGATTAAATTCATGATAAGTCAAGTAAAGATCTTTGCATCACGCGGTCTCTCATCATCATCATCATGACAGACTGCTCAGCTTGTCTAGAGGTCTAAGTTCAGGCTTTACAATAAGTAGAGACAAGATCCCCCTCCCTTGAACTACGAACAATGATGATAGAAAGTGGTTAATTAAGTTAGAGTGGTCAATGTAATGTTAAATGTACCACAGTTTTGGGCATTCACTGTGCTGTTCAAAGAAGTTGAAAATGTGACTTCCATCAAGTTCAATACCTCTCTTCTTTGAAGTTTGAGGCTCAATCTTGACAAACATTTAGAACAAAACTGACTCCACATTTGCTTTGGAGATTTACTAAAGAAAAAAATTCTCATTATGATTTTGGAGGTTTTGTTACATCCTCCCTTTCAAGACAAAGCAAGCCTTAGTCATTTTTTGCTGTCTTGTAGAGGGGTTGAAAGATCCCGAAAACAAAAACTCTATGAAAAAGATCGTTATTATTTGTTAGTAAATATTGCAACACATAACCAGCACAAGGCATGTAAAAGCACAAGATATCTCAAAAAGATGTGCATTGTTCATAATGCACAGTATTGAAAATGTGGAACATCATAACAAACCTGTCGGGATCTATGGTAAGCACAACAACATTAGGAAGAATCCTAGTTGCAATTTCTGTACTGTCATAATATCCACTCGTTGCACATAGTGCCATGATGCCTGTCATGGTAACGGTGAAAGATAAGATAACAGAAATATAACACCACTTATTGTGCAGTTAACAACAAATCTCTGAGAAATTAAATTAAAATGGGCAACTGCATTGGTTCTTCAACTGAGACACTAGGGTAGGGTAGACATAATATAGAAAACATAGAAGTAAAAGAGACAACAGCTCTTTACCTGCACCACGGGCTGGGGAAAATGTGTCACGCAGTGCACGGACAGTGAAAGCATTAATTAAAACTCTCTTCCTTGTCTGCATTCAGATTTGAACTCAATCAGATTTTACTTCATACATTTTAAATACCAAGAAACACCAGTACATCACCAAACATCATTGTAAGGAAAAAAAATATAACTAAAAGTTAAGCACTCCAACAAGATTGTTGACTGATGGTTGCGAGTGAATCAGCAGGCAACTGTAACAGAGATACTCCCACCTTTTTATTTAATAAGAGACATATATCCATTAGACAAAAGTAAGGGATAAATAACTTAGGGCCGTTTAGTTGAAGATTTTATTTATGATGCCTGTACAAAGAATGTCTAGAAATAGAATATTTGGGGATCAAATAACTGTATTTGGCGTTACATTGGGAATGTTATCCAAATGTATTTTCAACAATTTTATTATTATTACATTATTTAATTATTTTTCTTTGATTTAACTTTTTTTTTCATTAATACGTATACCATAAATAATATGCCTTAAATTTTAGTTTTTGAGTTTATTTAGCAGTCAATACTAATAATTATTCTCAAATAAAAGATTTTAATAAAATTGTAAATAATTAGTACAATAATTGAATTGAAAAATTAATTATAAATGTCATATTTCAAAAAATAAATATAATTTATTTATTTCACTCATTCTGACCCCTTTATAAAACGTTTGAAAATGATTGATAGACAAAAATATTTTTTTCATCAATTAAAAAAAATAGTGAAAAACAAATCCAAAAACCACACACAGAACACAAATAATTGAGAAAAGAAAATAAATTAAAAGAGTTATTAAAAAGAATAAACAATAATATACATAAATAATCGAAAAAATTAAAAAGTCATATTTAAAAAACAACAAAGACAATAAAAGAAGAATTAAAAAATGAAAGTTCGAAAAATAAATAAATAATTGGAAGAAGAAAAAATATAAAATAAACAAGAACAAAAATAAAATAAAACAAAACCAAAAAACAAAGGAAACAAAGGATGGTTTTATTTTTGCATGAGCTTAGGTTTTACATAAAAACCCCACCTTTTTTATGCTGGGAAAAGACTTTTCCCGAGCAAAATTTTAAAACCCTCCCCCAAACATGGGCTTATAAAACTCTCCCTATTTCCCCTCTTTTTCCATTCCAAAACCTTTAAGAGCTCCTCTCCGAACCCCGGGAGATAGTTGCCCATTATACGAAACAAACGCCCCCTTAGGGGCAGGGAGAAGAGAGAACCCCTCCCACAATGGGCCAATTACAAAAAATTTGACCAATTATTGTGCATCAACGCAATTGGATAATTACAATAGAATCAACAATAACTATGATCCCACCAAGAGGCAACAAGCACTTTACAGAGATACTCACCCCTTCATTTAAGTAACCTGCAATGTTCCCAAGTAATATGGTCGTATTTGTTCGGATTGCTGGTTCTTCGTCGACCTGTAGGACTCAGTAATGATCCCAGTAAGTAATAAAACAATAAACAAAGGGATATACAATACTTAAGTGGCAGGAGAGTGAAACCTCCAATTTGGTTGATGTAAGCTGGGAGAAAGCGAGCCTATTTAGTAGATTTAATTATACTGGAAATAAAAGAAACATGTGGAGGAAAAGGGATGAAGATAGGGAAGTTGTATAGGATATTCGATTAATTAGTTGTTTTTTGGCCTGTATCTATATTTTCCATTTTAATGTAAAGGGTTCTTTGGGACCTATCATCAAGAAAAATAGATGTATGCACATACACTCAAAAAAATAAAGAGGCAGAAGAAAAACCTAATTGAAGCAACAAATGGCGAAAGCAGTACCTGTAACTTCGAAAGATGCTTCAATAATGACCCAGAAATAGTGCGTTGAGAAAGCTGCCATACGAATTCAGATCATCTCAAAACTCCATCGTGAATAACACGAATTAAGACAATGCTTTATCGAAACGAGAATGAACAGAAAAAAAAAACAAGGAGCTAAAATATTAATGTCGTCTGATGATTTATCACATCTAAGTACTCAACTCAAGAAATACCCTTCGGCCAAAGAAAAAAAAGGATGCAAGGATGAATACACCAGAAGATACGAAGAATAACGATCTATTAAAATTTTACTTTCACCAGAAGGCCAGTTAAATTTATCATCACCTGTCACAACTCTCGGTTTTTCTGTATTCTTCTTTTGAGTAGAGAAATAAACTTGATCAATGAAATGAAATAAGGGGGATAAACACCAAAAAAACCTAAAGGTGGATTACGTGAAGTTCTCCAACTAAAAATCAAAGATGATAAACTATAATTGCTAAAAGGGTGTTGATATTTACACCAATAGGAAGCATGAAAAAGAATTAAATCCAAGAAACCCTCAAAAGCAGAGAAAGTGTCCCCAAAGATTCACATTCTTTTTGCCCCAAAGAAATAAAAGAAAAACTCTATTGATAGCAAGCCACAATAACTTCTTTGCACCATAAAAACAAGGAGGTGCAGTCAACGATTACAAAATGAAGATTGATCTCCCTACTTTCCATCTGGAGATAACTCATCTCCCCTTGAGTATGTTCTTTCTTTAATGGAAAGTTGACTTGGAGGTGTTTCGTGATAGGACCAAGAATGTGAAAAAAAAAAAAAAAAAAAAAAAAAAAAAAAAAAAAAAAAAAAAAAAAAAAAAAAAAAAAAAAAAAAAAAAAAAAAAAAAAAAAAAAAAAAAAAA
>NW_019272033.1:348996-386404 GCF_002738345.1 Cucurbita maxima | reverse complement strand
AAAAAAAAAAAAAAAAAAAAAAAAAAAAAAAAAAAAGAACGGCTAAATGAATATTCTGGACAAATGCATGGATAAGTTGGTTGCGTTAAAAATAAGAGAGGAGGCCTCACCCTTGTGGGATCAACTTCAGGTAAAGGCACAAGAGTGGGAAGACGACCAATTTGAAGTTGGCAACTAAAAAAAGCTATGATTGACTGACGAAGGATAGATTCTAGTCCACCAACAATGAGCAATTGTTAGACCACTAAAACCAACGTTGTCATAAAGGAAACCATTGTATGGCGGAATACACAGGAATTTCATTGCCTAAGTTCTAGAACTAATCTTAATGAAGTGAAAATCATCCAAATGAAAGATTTGTTGGAACCATCCTGTGGCTTAGGGTGATTGCTAGAATTTACAGTTCATACCCTTTTGATTGGGTCTCAGCAAGGGATTTTAATGGCATATCTAAGATCCCTTGGAAAGCTTTTTCTTCGGGGTATTTCTTCTTCTCAGGCTTTGTGAAATGTTTGATCAGAGATGGATCCAATACTTTCTTCTAGGAGGATTGTTAGGTGGGTAATTCTCCTTTTGCTTCCCCTTCCCCCACCTTACCATTTGTTGTCCATGAAAGAGTGTTGAATGACTTTTGTCTTTTCTTCCCAGGGGCTTTCTTCACCAATTTGGGCTTACACGGTTTTTGTCGAACAGGGAGCCAGTGGCCATTGCTTCTTTACTTACCTTGCTGAACTCAGTTTGCTTGCATCCACAGGACAGGGGTATGCACTTGACCCTTCGAAGGGTTTTTTCGTGTAGATCTTTCTTTCCTCTTCTGTGCAACTCTACTTTCCCTCATTCTCCTTTATTCCCCTCCTTATGCCAGGTTAAAGTTACCATGAAGGTGCCCTTCTTTGCTTGGCAGGTTTGGTTTGATAGAGTTAATACCATGGATCATATCATTAGACATTATCCCTTCTTTTTGGGATAGTGGCGTGCTCTCTGTAAAGCTAATGCAATGGATTGGACTGCATTCTTTGGAGCCATCTCAATGTCTTCTCCATTTTCCGAGACGTATTTTGTGGCATTTTTCTTTCTTTGTTGTTATTTGGAGGTTGTGGTTGGAAAAACAGGTGAACTTTTTAGGGACTTGGGAGATCTGTGGTCCTTTGTTATGTTAATTGCCTTCCTGTGAGCCTTAGTGGCTAATTCTTTTTGTTCTTACTCTCTTGGTTTGGTCCTTCTAGATATAACCCCTTTTTTGTATATTTTTTCTGGGTTGAGGACGGTCAACTTGTTGTACTGGATTTTTTTAATGCCTTTTTGTATTCGTTAATTATTGTTAGTGAGGCCATCTTAATTCCTTCCAATTCTGAATCGATGCTACAGACACTAACATCTGAATAATCACTAAAATCCAAAATTTCCTCATCTTTAGCACCTTTAATTGCATCTACATTAGTTGAATTGACAATAGCATTTGAAAAGGGACAAAATTCCTTTCATGAGAAAAGGGATGGAATTCCTTATCTTTAGAAAACCCAAGAGATGTGAACTCAAACTAGCGTTATTAGTGGAAGCTGCAACCAACTTTGAATCAACTATGGGACTTGTTTACTTATAAATTATATGCTTTACACCACTCAAGCTCGAGTTTCCTTTTCAACCTATAGACACTAAGGCTCCAAAGAGGAACAGAGCTTAGTATGACTTGCACATGGTCTTTTAACAAAGAAAGTAATGATAGAACATGTCAAAAGAACTTTGCATATGTTGTACAACATTCTGCTGGTTTTGTGCAGTTTTATGGAGTATTTGGCATGATAGAAACAATAGAATTTTCATAGGGTTAGAGAATTCTAGGTGGAAAGTTTGGCCCTTATTATTGGGTCAAATACCTCTCATGAGGCCTAGGAGTTCAAGGATTTTTTTTTGGCGCCTCTTTTTCCTCAATGGAAGTGTGGATCCTTATCAAAAAGAAAAGAGAAACCTTGTCCCTGGCATAGGGAAATATTGTCCATGTGGTCATTGGGTTGTTTCTTTGGTTTGATTGCTTATAATCATCTCAAAATATCATTGGAAAACATTATGAATAATAATAATAAATGATATATGCATACCTTGGGAGCCAGAACAAGCATGGATTTAAGAGTTAATTCACGAAGAAAAGCAGATGTGTCAGAGAACCCGGTGGCAATATGAGGATAGACCTACGTAAAACAAGGTGAGATTATAACACTTGCAGATGAAAGATACCATGCCATTGTTTTTCACAACAGGTCAAATTCAGAAATATAAACTACAGTATCTAACCACACCCTGCGTCATATAAGCATCCAATCATCCCTTATCGCAGCATTCATTATGTGAGAGAAGGTGCACATAATCATGCGTTATTTTATACTGTATGCATACGGATATATAGTAATGTGTGAAAATGATCAAAGATATAAAATAAGCGGATTAAATTTCCTCCAAAGTCAAAGGACTTACAAAAGATCTCTAATTGATTAAAAAAAATTAAAGAGTTCTTACAAAATTCTAGTAACATCTAACAATTAGTCAATTGGTAATTTCAATAACAACCCCATCAAAAATGACTTGGAAAACTATTCACCTTATTGTCAAAAACTCTTCTGCTCATGCCTAACCAATTACCCGAAAAAAAGAAAGAGAGAGAAGATTGCATCCCTATAATAATCTTAGCTTTGTTCTTGAAATCCAGCCTAAGTGTAAGTTAATATATTTTCAATTGGTGGTGGAAATAATCATCGGATACTAATTTGACTTATCCGACATCATTTTCTCCTCACCATCATAAACTAGTTTCATTCTTCTTCTACTGATTATTTTTTTAAATTATTGTTTAAATAAAAAACAAACTTTTCTTTGAAAGATGAACAGCCTCGATTACATATAGATGCAATAATTTTCACTGACTTCATACCTGTTCATCAACCGTTTGGGATGACAACGATTCTCCAAATTGATCAATATGTTGCAAGAGTCCAGTTCTGATAGCTCGATCATTAGAGGCAAATAGTTTCACAATCGTAGGTAGAAGCTAAAAATCATAGTGGCCAAACCAAAGTCAACAATTAGTAATAGGCCAGAACCAAATCCATGACAGATAAAACTAATAGATCAAGCAAACAAAAACTTGAAAAAAAAATATATAAAAAAAACTAACTAATATTTTAACATTGTTCGAACAAGATAATATCAACTAAAACAACGAGATATTGATATAACCTTTGCATTGAATTCTTCAGTTGAAAGCCAAGAACCCATTTTTAACAATGCAGTCAAGGCAGGAGCAGCAGCTGAACCAAATTCAAGGGCAGATGCTAATAAAGGAAGCAACTGTAGAATAACAAAAAAATGAGACATTTACGATGCACAACAAGAAAACAAATATTGTAATTGGAATTCACCTTTTTCAGTACTATTTGACGAGGAAGTTGTTCAGCTAGAACGGGTAGCTTGCGGAAGAAAGTATCCTTCTCAACACTATCCTTTAGACTAAGAATTTCCATGAAGTGTATAGTGTCGACCAACTTATTTTGAAAATATTCTATCATCCATACGAAGCAAAATTAATCATCAAACGCAAAAGCAGATAATTAGAATGAAACAAAAAATTGAAGGTAGAATAATAAAAAATGTACATACAGAATGAAACTGAAAGGCAAATACCTTTCAGACGATGAGACAAGAGTGCAATAAAACACACATGATGTAGAAAAAAAGTCTTAATACAAAAAGGAGCCTGAAAAGTACAAGGAAAAGTGTGGGAGCGGGTTGATCTTGATTACTTTTTTGTTATTTTAATTACCTGAATAACTATTAGTTCGAAGCCCTTTTTAATATTTATTTTGGCAGTCTGTTAGTACTGTGTTCTTTCTAATCATCAACTAGAATTCTGTGTTTCTCTTTAACAAAAGGAAGGAATCAGCACCCCCTTTTAGAGGGAAATAAAGCTTCCTTTCCACTCATCTCCAGAGCATTAGGTTTCCAATCCAATCACTACAAAGAGAACGAGGACATGGAAACAAATTTTTTAAAGGGCTTGATATCAGTAACTTCCTATTATATCATTTCATTTCCTATTTGATATGATAAGGAACCCTAAAGTAAATTAAGAGTCTTAAAATACATTAATGAAATACAATAACTCTAAATTACTCTAAATTGTAATCCACCCAAAATTCAAAACATGAAACTTCATTCTTCTTAAATGTGACATGAATTGAAATGTCTTTTGATAATTTCAACAATATTTTCTTCACATCTTCATTGAAGCATATTGTATGATTGATGTCTCTTGGTTCATATCACTATTGAAAAAAGAAAAACCATTACATGTCTTGGTGGTTGACTGTGCAGGTATGCTGCTGTCTCATGCATTGTTTACACACCTCCTATCGGTGGTTTTAGTGTAGACAATGGAACCTTTGAACGTTCACCACTTGCAAATTGTCGTCAATGACACCATCTTCTTTCCCATCCATGAGAAAGGAGACAATTCTGATCCCTTCAATACCATCAGGCTGTTGTTGGAAGAAGCTTTGGGCCTTAACATTAACCTCCACAGATATGAACATTTGGGTATAAAATAGCTCTAGGGATTTCCCAAAGAGGAAACAGCCTTATGGAGAATGGTTGTCAAAAGTAAATATGGTTTGGAAGCTCAAAACAACCTCCCTTTTAGGGGGGCATTGGAAAGGTCTGTACAACCCTAGCAAAGACTTTGAGAAGAAGGAGACCATACTGATCTCTTCAATACCATCAGGCTGCTGTCTGAAGAAACTTTGGGCCTTAATATCAATCTCCACAAATCTGAACTTCGGTTATAAAATGGCTGTAGAGATTTCTCGAAGAGGAAACAGCCTTATGGAGATTGGTTTTAGTAAATATGGTTTGTACACTCAGAACAACCTCCCATCTAGTGGCATTGGGAAGGTCTCTACAGCCCTTGAAAAACTTTGAGAGGAAATCTTTCTCTAACCTAGGTATAGGTGACAAAATTTCTTTTCAGAAAGATGGATGGTTTGACCCCCAGCCCCTCGCCATCTCTTTTTAATATCCAGAACTTCCGTTGCAAAAAGAGCATAGTATTACAATCTCTGAGCTCGAAGGTTCAAATCCCCTAACTCCCAATTGTTGTACTTAAAATAAGAAGAAAAAGAAAGGCTTCGTGCAAGAGATGTGGAATAGTATGAACAGTGCTTGGGATCTAAATTTGTGAAGGAACCAGTTGGAAATGAATGGCTGAAGGCTCATTACAATGCTGGAAGGTACGAAGGTGGCACTGAACAGTGATATTATCTTATGAGGTTTAGATAACTCTGGACAATTTTTTGTTAAATCAACCTTGCTTAGTCTTCAATCAGAAAATAAGATCATTGAACCCTTAGTCCATTAGGTTGTAAGCCCGGACTTTGGACCCTTCTTTGAATGTTATATCTCTGTCGCTCATCCAAAAAATCATTAAATATCATTTTTAGAAAATTTTAAGGAATTATTTGTACTTCTTTCAATAGTTTTTCCCTTTTCAAACAAATCATAATTTAAGTTTATACACTAAGCAACAATCTACTATCATTAAAAAAAAATTTAAAAATAGGTACTAAAAAAACTGCAGACAAAAGTATTCAGAAAGCACGAGTGTTAAACATATGGAAATGAAAATAAGAAGTTTGAGAATGAGATGTTTGGGAAGAAGATAATAATTGTATGAAATGTGAAAGTGAGAAATATAAAATGAAAATTTTATTTTTATTTATTGGCTATTAAAGTTTAGTTATATTTTTTAAAAAAATTAAATTAAGTTTAAAAATATTTTGTTTAATAAATTGCTCATAATCTAAATTATTTTTTTCTAATTTAAAATTACTAACTATATTAAGTTATTGATTTTCTTTAATGATAACTATGATGGATTTAGGATGCCAATATCCAATGCAATCATGGATTTTCTGATTTTCCCCATCCTTTATTGATGCATATCAAAAGCTCCCTAAAGAAAATTAATGAATAATTTAAAGCATTTTGCTATAGGCCTTTAATATCCCCAAGTAGCTATTTCCGAAGGGATTTTAATTAGACCATAACAATGTATGGTGCATTCTGGTAATCCAAATATATAAATTCATGGTAATAAGAAAGCTCACCACTATTTTCTATAAGCTTGGATGTATTCAACCTGCGAGAAGGCATGGAGCTCAATAGCCGTTGATAATCTGGAAGTAACGACTGGCAGAAAACAAATCCACGAATGAAAACAAATCACTCAAGATTCAAAAGCAATGAAATGAGATGAAAGTTAAAAAGTAATATGAATTTATACCACAAATCCCTCAAGATGCAAAAGCAATCGGATGAGATACAAGTTCTTAAAAAAAAATCAGAGGAAGTAATCTAAACATTCTAGAATAGTAGGTGGCTAATTGGATTGAGATAACACGAATTTATGCCTTTCCCTTGTTTCACCTAACTGATAGCAGTTAGCCAAGACATCACCCCCACGTCCCTCCTTTGTTCTAACAGATCCAGACCAATTCAACCACTTTCCCTTCTCACTTCAACACCGAGCACCAATCCTCATAGAGAATGGCTTGTGTATTATTGTGATTCCTCCTCCAACTATTAAGAAGAAAACGACAGCTAAAGGGAAAAAGATAAAACCAAAATGAGAGTTTAAAAAATCTGCAGTCCATTAACTATGATAAAATAGCCAAATTGGCTTTATTGAAGGGTTCATTTGTCCATCAATGAAGAATCTCATGGAACATTTGGGGTTCAGGCATCTGGAGAAAAATAGCTTTGATAACTACCACAATTCAGAAGCAAAATCCTTGTTTTGTCCTTATTCAAGAAACAAAAGGAAGTTAAATAACCAGAAACTTGATCAATTGGGTGGGCTTCTCTAGATTCAGATGTGCTTCTGGTGAAACTCTAATCTTATGGAGTTAATCAAATATTTGTACGGAAGAAATTATTCAAGGCCAATTCTGTCTCTGTATATATTTTTTTGGCTGATGGTTTTTCTTTTTGGTAGTCTTTCATACATTGGACCCTCGTGAAGAGCTTCGCAAGATGCCTTTGAGCAAGAACTACATGATTGAGTGGCTTAGAAGGGGACCGGTGAATTCTTGGAGGCAATTTTTATTTCACTCGATGAACTTGGGAAAGGTCCCTTGGGCATCCGGCCACAAGATGTATGTGATTAATCAGTGGATTGCAACCTATCATCTCATGGACATCCCTTCAAAACGGTCGTTTCACATGATCAAGTTTTCAAGAAAATCTGGCTCTTCATCACTGAATAGATTTCTTTACTGCTTCACAAGTCATTTAAAATGGTCGGGGATTCTTGGTGGTCACAAAGTCCTCTTAGCGTTCAGCCTGGTCACTGTTTTATGATGAAACTAAAAGGCTTGAAGATGAAGCTTAAAAATTGGAATAAGTCTCAAAACACTTCTTCAGAGCAAATTTCTAGTCTTTTAACTCAATGGAAAGACTTGATATTAAGGACAATGGCAGCCGGCTTTGGACCAAAAACCCGCTCGTTTAAGCATTCATGAGAAAATTGAAGACCATACAGAAATGGAATTAACACGTTGGCATCAAAGGAGAAAATTACAGTGGTTTAAAGAGGGCGATGAAAACAAAAAATTATTCCACCGACTTTTAGCAGCCCACAACCAAAAGACCTCTATTTCAGAACTAACTTCTAAAGGGTAAGCTAAATTGATGGAGTTTTTGGATTTTTATAACCATTTATACACAAAGAACACCAGTCCAAGGTTTCTCCCTACAAATCTAGATTGGTGCCCAATCAGTGAAAAACAAATAGCCTTTTTTGAGACTGTTTTTACGTGGATGAGGATTTACTTGCCGTAAGATCTTTGGGATCAACAAGACCAGATGGTTTTACTGCTAATTTTTTAAAAACTCTAACACAATCAAAGAGGGCATTATGGTGATATTTCATGATTTCTATGCTCAAGGTATCATTAATGTGACTTCAAAGGAGACCTATATTTAACTTATACTTACAAAGGTGGATGCCAAGACAGTTCATGACTTGCTCGAGTTCTTTCTGACCATTTAAAACAAGTACTTACATCCACCACTGCTGAGAACCAAATGGCATTTGTTGCAGGTAGACAAATTCTTGATGCTTCTTTGATTGCAAATGAAATTATTGATTATTGGAAAACCACCAACAAGCGTGGCTTGGTCATTAAACCTGATCTAGAGAAGATGGGTTTTCGGTTTCTATCTAATGCCAATTACTCGATTTTGATAAATGGAAAGCCACGAGGTAAAATTATTCCAACTAGAGGCACCAGACAATTTTTTTCATCACAACTTTATGTTCATTAAAATAAGAGACTGCTTCCGTAGTGTTTCCTCCTAAACATAAGAAAAAAATATTTAAAGCTAGTATACCATATAGTTGATTGTAGGAAGAAAAATATTACTGAGAAAAAGAATAAGAGAAAAATCAACAACCCATGAAAAAATTTCAAATAAGAACAGAAACCTTGGGGATGGAAGCAGTATTTCGCAGCTCCTCTGTTTTGACCAACTTCAAACCAGAAAATATTTCATAGATGAGACAACCTATCAACCAAAATAAGGAAATACTATTGTAAGTGAAACTGTATGAACGATCTTAGTGTTAGAAGGTGTGCGTATGATAATAGTGACGAAACAACTTCTACATTTTTCAGAACTAATTTTGTACACTAAATGCCCCTACATTAGCTATGATGTTTCCATTTTACCTTTGCACTAGTTCATATAGATTTTTTCTGATGCCTAAGGATTGAAACTCAAAACTGCTATTTTTCACAAGGAGTATGCCAAGTGATTAAGAAGCAAGTGCTTTGTGACACTAGTATGATAGAATATGCATCCTTGGAAGCCTTCAGATTGAAAAATATTGAAAGAAGAACGTGACTCGCTTAGCAATCAATCTTGTAGGTATAATGCCAGTACAAAATTTCAATATTCTCAGGAGAAAAAAAAAACATATTCAGAATAAACTTGTTGACCTTCTGATGCACTATTGGGAATTTTGTTCATACTCAAGCTGTCAATAATGAGAATCGAACCCATGTGCCCTTGGGTTGAGGGTGGGGCACCTGTTGGTATTTTGTCCATACTCCTAACCAAAGTTTGCTAGTTTGTACTTAAATGGTAAATTTTAAATCATCAAAGACTGTTCCCTTTAAAATGTACATTTTTTTGTTAATAACTTGAGCAAAAGGGGACACCAAACAGAGTAAGCTACTAGGTTACTAATGCACAACAGAATAATATATTCCAATGAATAAAACTAATAAAAATAAGCAACCCATCAGTAGGAACAATTCAGACTTACCCAAGCCCCAAGAATCAATGGCCCATGCAGGAGACTTTCTAATAACAGCCAAGTCAGACTTCACCAATTCCATCGGTTTATATTGCGATCCAATGAGCCAGGCATATTGCTGAAGAAATTACTCAAGTTACCAACACAGAAAATCCAAAATTGCAATGCAAAAAAGGCACCCAAAAGAAAGCAAAGGATAACTATTTTTATTTGCAGCATTTGGCACAATAAAAGATTTTCAAGGTTAAAATAGTCAGGACTGCTAAGCATAGAGTTAAAATCCCCACTCTTGTTGGTCTAGAAAGAGAGCCTTTTGAAATTTGGCCTTTCTTTTGCTTCCCAAGTGTTCTAGGTTGAATTTTTTCTGTAATCTATTTTTACATCACCAGTACGGGGAATATCTTATCCTCTGAACTTACCATTATAATTGATGTACATCCTGAACAAATAACAGTTTTTGGTAACCAATTAAAAAGAAAATCTAAAGTAAACCACGTTACAACGTAAGTAACTAGAAACCAAAAGCAGAACAAAAATTTGCAACCGGAGATCAACTGTGCAATATAACACATCTTGCTTGAAATATTCACGCCACATTTACTTCGACAGAGGAAGAGAATCCGTTACAGATTGACTAGGACAGTGTCAATTAAACAGGCTTTACTTCTTTGAGGATGAGACCTCTAAGTAGCTTTCAATTTGACCGTCCACCATTTATAATATAAAATATCATCTAGTAAACCTCAATGGTCAGTCCTTTAAGGTAACCCACAATTTAGGAGGTGTTTTAAACATCCACAATTAAGGAGGCTTTCAGTATTAATTTTCAACTTTTGCTACTTAAATCGAGCTCATAAATCTAACATCAGGAACACAATAGAAAAAGATAAGGAAAATTCCAAGCACAAAACTCAAGACTTCAAGAGAGGTTATTATTTACCAGCATTTGCCCACTTGAAGCTTCATTGTTCCCATCAAACTCAGATAGCACGTCAAAAGCGTGGAGCTTCCAATCCAAGGTTGGAGTTACAACAACACTGGCCATGCAAACATTACCATGAACCTGTTGGAAATATAGCTAGTTAAATAGTTGAAACTTGAAGGGAACAGGGGAGGCTGGCTGGGGCAGAGCCAATTCGAAGGTTAGAAGGAGGAGATAGTCTATCCACATGATTAGAGTATTAAAATAATTAGGATCACAGTACAAGATATCAAAGTACTTACGAGTTTACAGTCGTTGTTTAAGAAGCTCACAGCTTTGGCAACCTGGTGTAGACCCCAAGCATAATACTCATCCCTGCCAATAATGGAAGTTCTCCAATGAAGAATGAATTTCTCACGAACGCTTTTTATTTAAATTTTCTTAGAAGAAACAAATTTTCATCAATTGAATAAAAAATTACAGTGACACCAGAAAAAACTCAATCCGAATCTAGAAAATACAAGATATCCAAAAGAACCCAACTAAAGACTATAAAAAAAAACAATGCAGCCCAAAACTTAGAACTGACAATCAGGTTAACCAAAGAACAAGTGAAGAATTCCATCCCTACCATACCTTAGAAGAAACGCAGCAAAGCCAACATATGAATAATCTTCAACATGGAACTTGATAAATACCAATGTTCAATCGAAGTACTAATCAAACCTTTCTCGATGTGATAACATAAAACTTCTGTGATGAAAGCCCACGGAAGAACAAAACTAACAAACAGCTCAAACCCACCATAAATATATTTAAACTATTTTGCATCAACTACCATATAAAAAAATCAAGAAAGTATTTCTCATCTCATAAGAAGTATGGCCGCGCACATAGAACATACATGATGATGACATGTTTCTAAAACCATTCAAACAGACTTTGAGCAACACATTAATTAAAGAAAAAATATACTTTTGGTTCCTAACGCTGGACACATTTGAGTTCCTAAGGTTTCAAGCTCACCAATTTTTTCTTTTTTCTTTTTTTTTTTTTTGTATAAGAAAGAACTTCATTTATACATGAAATTTATTTAAAAAAAAAAAAAAAGAAGAAGCTATAATAACAAAAGAGAGAATTCAATTTACATCAAGATAGAGCAAGGTATAGAAAATTATCAAAGAAGTTCACATAGGCCCTTTCCTTGTTTTCAAACTCAACATTCTGACCTCTGAAGTTTGGGATAATCTTCATTCTAGTCTCAATTATTAACAACCTTTCAACTTTTATTTATGTAGGGCTGACTCAGCATTTGTTATTAATATTGAGCTAACTAGACACTATTTTTATAATTTTGAAGCAGAATTAGCATTGATTTTTTTTTTTTTTTAAAAAGAAAAATTTTCTCTCTCTTCCCCTCCCTCCCTCCCTCCCTTTCTCCTTCCTTCTCTTTTCTCCCTCTCCTTTTTTTCGTCTGGTGTTCACTGTCTGCCACTGATACCAACCATCACACTATGCCAACTATTACTGCCATAACATTACCGAAGCACTCCAAGAGCTGTGTTGCCAACACCTGTCAACCACCACGCCACTATCGCCTCTCTTTACTCCTCACATTCCTATCATTGGCCTCTCTCCTTATAAATCTAAAAGTTACAGATATGAAACTTCTGTTACATCTAGAAATTTTATACAAAAAATTTGCCTCCCTCCTTTGAGATTCGAAAGTTTCAAATCTAGAACTTTTTTCAAATTCCAAAAGTTCCAGATTTGGAGAGAGACAAATGAGCGGGGGAGGGAGGAGGTGAGGAGGTGAGGAGAGAGTGAAATGACAGGCATGCTTGGGAGTGATTTTGAAATGGTTAAAATCACTTTTGTCATGTTCAAAATGACTGTCAAACATGTCATCAATCAATCATTGATTTAATCATTAAAAATGATTTTTCATGCAATGAAAGTTGACTTCAAAAGTGTAAAACTGATCGTTTAAATGATTATATAAAAACATCTTTAATAAACTACTTATAAACAAATCGTTTTCACTAAGATCACCACTTCTAAAATCACTTTCAAACATGCCCCAAGACTTCCCCCATCCTCCAATAGAGATCTCAGAGGGCTCCTTGAGCAAGAATTAGGCAATCTCATTTTGATGATGACAAATAGAAAAAACATTTCCGCAAATGATGTAATTCATGATATGAAAAATGCCCATCTTTTTCACATTTTAAACTTCTTATAAGTCTACAACTATATAATGCATCCATTACCAGTGCATAAAATTAATGGCAGATCATTTTAGAAGCTCGAAACAAAACTCTTTGGCTCTTTCATTATCATGTTACATAAAACAATGTATTTCTGAAAAATGAATGACAAGACAGTACTAAAAAACATGTAACCAGCAATAACAAAAAATGCAAAAACCAAAATTGGAAACAAGCTTCTGGTTGAATTTGGCTTATACCTTTGGGTACCTTCTAAACCCAATTCCTTGATCTTTTCAGACAATGGCATAACAGGCTCTGTAACCATATAAATCGTAACCTTGGAAGCAGAACCGTCAGTAGTTTCAGCCTCAGTACTGTGAAGGAAGGATAAAATATTTGGATGCCTAACCTGAATAAAATTGTAGATAATATTATTAATGTCAATGGAATATCAATATGCAGACAGATAGTCTAGAAAAAATGCATAGTAGATTTAATGGATTAACCAAGAAAAGTTATCAATCCTCAGAATAAATGGAGGAAAATTAAGTAAAATTAGGAAGAGTAAATTATATGTTTTCAAAAAAAAAAAAAAAAAAACTTTTGTCCCAAAAGACTAAAATCGCACGTCATTTTTGGTATAGAATACATTATCAATTAAAAATACATCAAAATCCACACAAACTAGAGTTGAAATGGCACGACAGTAGTCAAAATTATGAATACACACAAAATAATCTCATTTGTGTTAATTGAGTTCCTCTTGGGGGTGGGTTTTTTAATTCCCCTTGTTTTCTTTTATTTGATTTCAATACAAACTTAGCTTTTCATAAAAATAAAAAAATTTAAAAGAAAACCCAAAAATTATCTCATTTGTATTCATAAGATCCATAACAATAGTTGTTGGCAGCTTACAGTTCGCAGCCGTTTCACACCGTTGCGACCTGCAGCCAAATGTCCATCCTGTGCATTACTCCCTGAAAGCGAAAATATAGAGACTGGAGATCCATCATCCTGAAAATGAAACAATTCTAACATCAATTTCACCTAATACAAAAATTTTAGAAGTTTATAGTAATTTCAGAAGATTATAGAGGTGACATAAAATATACATAAAATATAAAAGGCGAACATAGAAGCCCAAACATTTCTGTAATCTAGACTTCAGGGACTGAAATCCTATATGCAACAACCAGATTTAGCAGCTAACTGCTTGACAAGGAAAACGTCCAACATACACCACAAGCAAGAGCTTTCAATTGAACAAAAGGGTAAAAAAAAAAGGCAAAAGTAGATACAAATATAATCTCTATAGATGTCATATAAACCAGGTACCAAACGATCTCTAATATTTATAGAATGAATGCCTATTAGAGAGGAGAATATGAGAATACAACAAATCTCTTTTTGGACAAAAAATTGATATAAAACGAATAATTGCAAGCAAAAGGATAAGAAATCCTCTAACTAAAAAAAAGACTAAAAAGTTCCCCATTCAATATGCATGGAAGCAAATGTAAGCCCAAAATATAAAAAGTTAACCCTCTTTGACCACCATAAAATTAAAAATAAGCACCTTACCCCAAAGATTGTTCTTTTCTACCTTTTTATCATGAAACTTCCTCAAGATTTCTCATTGAAACTCAGCAAAAACTCCCTGCTCCCAATGCTAAGAAAACAGGTTTGTAGTTCCCAAGCAGCTATTGGCTCACATCTGACTTGATAGCAAGCATGGTTGGAGGTTGTCATGTATCATGGTCATGCTTGTCCAAGGCATGTTGTCTATGACCACATGTCAGATATCCCGGTCATGCTTGTCTAGGACGTGCTGTCCATGGCCACATGCCTGTTCCAAACCCCTTTTACATACTTTCATCTTACATATGTCTTTACTATTTCATGTTGTGTCAACATGGGGGTGTATGACCACATTCACCAAAATCATGCCTAAACCTGTCAGGGCTAAAATGCCACAAAATGTACTATAAGGGGGATATGACTAGTTGCCTCTTCCTCCTACCCGGGTTATATGCTATCAAAGTCGCCGTTGTTGCCTAAACGCTTTTAGCTTATAATATTGCTTTCTTTCAAATTGTTTTCAACGTATTTCCTCGCTCACGTTTTCCGAAACATTTATCTCAAACGTGACTCGAGGTTCAAGTACACGCCAACATTGTCCGCGAAGTCCGAATTTCTCACAGCTGACTTGTTCACTGGGTTAGAACAAGTGTTGCACAATCGTTGTCCCACTATTGCAAGAGTGCAATTGTGACAAGTGGTATCAAAGTCGAGTCGGGTCATTGAAAAGTAGTACACAACCATGTCCGCTGCAAAACAATTGGGCAAATCCCAAGCTAACTGATTAGCTGGAATCAAATATCAATTACTCTGCATGAGTGAAGTTCTTGATGGAATGGGGCTTTTGGATTTTTGCATGAATGAGATTGTCGCTAAAGCCGACAGGATCGATGAGATGGTAGGTCGCCTTGAGGCAATGCCTGTCCGCAAATTAATGACTAGGGTCGAAGTCCTAGAAGACAAGGCCACAACTGCTGGTGGCTTCGAGCATAAAGATAGACAATGCCCAACAAGCGATCGTTCCCATAGTCTCAGATTTGTCTGACCTCAACAATCCTAAAGCTACTACTTGAAAACCTCCGTGTCGTCGCAAAAATATGAGAACCTCCATAAGAACTCATTACTTTCTTCTTATAACTTTTAGAACTTAAAAAGACACAATTGTAATAACCTATAGAACAAATTCTATTCAAATAAGTTCATACCCACTATCCACTCCCTTCTCTAAAAGGCTTCAATGTTCGGATCTGATAGGAGCCATCCACCACCAACAGTAGGTCATTATTTTACCAAGACCGTCTTATTTAAAAATTTCTTATATAGGAAGTAATTATAGTATAGGAAATAATTATAGGGCACTTCGTAACTAACTAACGTGTTTCAGTTACCAAACAGGAAGAAAAAAGGGAAGAAGAAGAAGAAGAAGAGTTTTGTAACATTAGGTAATGCTAGCATTGTTTCATCTCAACGTACAAAAATTTTGAGAGTTAATTTCCTTACTTCATAAGGAACAAAGGTGGGAAAAGTTGGGCAGTAAAAGCCAAAACACAACAAACTCAAAGTTATCAAATGTAAAGCAATTCAAATTCACCCCATAAATTGGCTGCTACACACCACCGACCAAACCAGTAAGAAGCCAACTAAGTAAAGGATGGGTAATTTCCCAACTACAGGATCAAGGCTCGTCAATTCTAAAATTCAGAACAAATCACTTAGAACTAAACAAACCACAATTCAGCAATCCGCAATGCCAAAGTTAGATCATGTTCATTACCCAAGCGACTACTTGACGGCTAAAACATACCTTGGAGGTACCCCGAAAGTGAGTCCATGAGCCCCAGGCTGATGGGTACGGATCGCCAATGTTGTAGGGTAGATCTTTGAGCCCAGTCCCAGATCCACCCACAACTCCCTTCAAGAACTTAAACATCTTCGATTTTGTCTTCTTCCTCCTCCTTCAACAAATGGAAAGAAGAAGGAGCCCTGCCTGATTAGAATGAAGCAGTCCGCCAAGTGGGTAGACTTCAGTAGCTATTTATGGGTCCAAATGCACTCAGTGAAACATATAAAAATGAAAATTCACTAACCAAAAGCAATTGCCTCAACTTCCGTGTATCTCCGCGGCTATCCCCTCCCTGTGTTGAAATTTCACTAACTTTCAAAACAGTTCCTCCCTCAGAGCTTCGAAACTGCTGAAATTTCAAAACATAAAGAGGGGGAGAGAATTAGAGAGGCAGAGGATGATGAAGAAGAACTTAAAAACGAGCGTATCGATCTGACGTCCGTCGCCGGATCCGGTATAGAAGATGAAAACTGGAGGAGCAGAAGTGAAAGACTCGCCCAACGGGACCGTTGAGTCAATTCTTTTTCTACCCTCTATTATTTCCACTAAAAATGACTGTTTTTTTCTCTGTTTAAATATGGCTAAATTAATAAATGTTATTTTTTAATTTTTAAAAATCTTTTATAATAATTAAAATTTAAAACTTTTAAAAAAATTCAAATTTTTTTTAAAAGAAATTGTTAATTTAGTCCAAACTCTCCCGGGTCAAAGTCAACCAAGGTCAAACAAGTCATTAGAACTATGTAAATAGAGAAGTTTCCTCTTCGATATCAGAAGATAAGTAACCCTAAACAGAATAACGGATCTCCACATTTATATGATATTATCATATCATTATCATATAACATGCAATAAGCAAAATATGTGTTACCTATAAAACATAATAATTTCATCCAACTAGCCTCCGAGCATTCTAATAGTGAGTCCATTTATCATTCAAGCTCAAATTGATGCTCGTAAGTTTACTTTGGTGAACATTCCTAAATTCAGCTTTACTAATCCAATTTCGCTGATAATATTTCACCCATTCAAACAAATTAAGCTTAGAGCTTATCCACAGACCTAACATCACAACTCCTAATTGGCTTATTTTACATAATAAATAAATAAATAAATAAAAGGCAATATGAGTCATCTAAACTACTAAGCGGGGTGAAGTGATGGAGTGCAAAGGGTCGAACCAAGACATGAGTCACAACTAGGAAGAATCAATTGGGGTGGAGTAGCACGTGTGCATCGTTAGTGTGACACCCAAATAAAGGAATGATACATGAATGAACCGAAACCACATTTGAATGAGAGCGATTTTGAAAATTGGATGACTAAGAAAAGTTTAAATCAGAGAAATCCATATTCTACGTTGGACGAGCTTCTAATAATTTTATTTATATACATGTGAATAATTTTATTTATATACATGTGAATGAAGACAAAATATGTTAAAAGAACTTGTATTGATGTTGGGATAGTAGGTAAGATTACCATGTTACAGGGGAGGTAGGTAACGTCGGAGTCATAGGTATTGAATCTGGATCCTGGATCCTGAATCCTGATCCGAATACGAGACTTGAGTCGTTACAGTTAGGGAGGGTGGATCGCATTGACCGGAAGCTGGGTTGTTCGCATGCTTCTAGGTTTTGTGACCTACGTGGGCTCAGGCTGATGGGTTGGGCTCCTATGCAGTGTTGGGGCTGGGCTCATGTGCCTTTTGGGCTTAACTTGAATTTGAACCATGGGCTAGGTTGGTGTGCAAAATTGTAATAATTTTTTATTAAAAAAAAATCATTTTAAGGATGAAATTTGCACGTTAAATTGTTAAAATTTGTGTTCAAATAATAAGTTTTAGACAATAAGAAAATTACAAAAATGTCATAATTTTTCTATTTAAAATATAATTTAATTTCAAACGATAATAATTAACAAAAGACGTGTAGAATAAGTAAAAATTAAAATGAAATAAAAAATTGATTCGAGAAAGTTTCTTCCAAAGTTGCTACAAACATTTAAGATTAAGATATAAATTAATACAATTAAATAAATTTATTAGAGATAAAAATTACACGTGTCTATAAATTTGATTTTAAAATGAGACATTTTTAAATCTAGCCCAATTATTCGAATGATCTATTTTTCAATTCAAACAACCTAATTCAATCCAACTATAAATTTTGGTTGGTTCGTGCTATTTATTTAAAATTTTATTTTTAATAAAATTAAAATATTTATTGGGATAATAAGTAATAATTACTTTTTATGTTCCACACGAACTTAATCATAATTAACGGCAAAAAAGCAAAATGAGGCGAATGTTCAAATTTCCACTTTGATTGCAAACTCTGTCCTCTTTCTACGAGGAAAATGACCAAATTCTTCTGCGTCGATTGACAGAGCTATCCATTAACTGTTTCTTGTTGTTTTTGTTGCGTTGTTGGGTGGTGGGTTTGAGCTGATCGAGCGATTTTTCAAGGACATTCACTCTGTACCTTCTTCCAATCGGTTCTTCATCATCAATGGCGGATTCTCTTTGCTCCTTGTTTTTGAGGCTCTGTAGATTGTCTATTACTGGGTTTGATCTTTTGCTTATTTTCCTTCATTCCCTTTTATAGCTTTTTCCCTTTTCACCGGGTTTTCCGGTTTCTCTCTATCTCTCTCTCTCCGCCGTTCGGTTCCCGAGAAATTTGAGACCTAACGATGCGAGCCTCGGTACTTTCCTTTACGCTCATCTTTTTTGTTGCTGTATGCGGAGTTTAATTTAATATTATCTTATTCTTGATTCTTGTACTTAGGGTTTTTTTTTTTTTTTTTTAATTGAATAATTGTCATGTTGGATCTGAAATCGGAGAAGAAGTGAAGAATCTTTCCATTTTTTTTTGTTCTGTATAGATTTTTAATCCTGGATTTCCTGGAAATCAGTGCCCTGCATGCGCTGTTGATACTGATCTTGGATTGTTTGAGGAGGTTTGTGTTGAAGATTGATGTTATAAGATTGGATTCTTTAGATTTTGGTTGGCTTTATTGCAGAGAGGTGAAGAATTATCATGGCATCAGTGTTTTTGTATCATGTGGTTGGGGATCTGACTGTAGGAAAGCCGGAGATGGTTGAGTTTTATGAGACGGAGACGATTGAAACGGCAATTCGGGTGATCAGAGAGTCGACGGAGTGTGGGATACCAATTTGGATGAGGAAAAGTCATGGAATTATTGAGAATGCTGAAATGAAACAGAGGAGATTTGTAGGAATTCTCTCGTCTTTGGATATCGTCGCCTTTCTGGCTCGAACGGAGAATCAAAAGGATCAAGATAGGGCAATGAAGACTCCAGTTTCGGAGGCTGTAGTTCCCAATCATTCGTTGTTGAGACAGGTCGATCCTGCAACAAGGTTAGCCTCTTTGTTTCATATGTTAATGTCTATGGTGTTTTGTTTTGTTAATAATTGATCATCTGATTAGAATTTAAGAGGCTTGTTCTATGTTTGGTTGATGGAATTTTGTAAATTGTTCATGAAGTGCTTCTATTGAATGCTACCAAAAGTAGTACTATACTGTTTCTTTTTTCTTTTTCCAGAATTTTGATCCTATTGCAATCTATATGCCTGTGAACTTTAGATTATTTTTCACTGTTTTTGACTAGTTTTCAGTGTTATGGGTCTTATGAGTCATGATTGTTTAACAAAAAGTTCTTTCTTCAAAGTGTATTGATCTATTGATGCAACGGCTCAAGCCCACCGCTAGCAGATATTGTTCTCTTTGAGCTTTCCCCTCAAGGTTTTTAAAAAGTGTCTAATAGGGAGAGGTTTCCAAACCCTTATAAAAATTGTTTCGTTCTCCTCCCCAACCGATGTGGGGCCCAGCGTCTTCGTTGACACTTGTTCCCTTCTCCAATCGATGTGGGACCCTTAATCCACCCCCTTCGAGCCCAGCGTCCTAGCTGGCACATTGCCTCATGTCCACCCCTTTTCGGTGCTCAATCTCCTCGTTGACACATCGTCCGATGTCTGGCTCTGATACCATTTATAACTGTCCAAGCTCACCGCTAGCAGATATTGTCCTTTCTAGGCTTTCCCTTTCGGACTTTCGCTCAAGGTTTTTAAAATGTGTCGGCTAGGGAAAGGTTTTCACACCCTTATAAAAAAACTTTCATTGTTATATGAAAAGATAATGAAAAAGGAACAGGAGAAATCTAAGAACAACAAAGAAAACCCTTATAAAAATGTTTCGTTCTCCTCCCCAATAGATGTGGGATCTCCTATTCCGTTTTGATATCAGAATTGTTCATGGATTCATAAGGCAAGATCTGTGAGTATGACCACGAAATGTTTTTCTCCCTCGTTCCTGAACTCACTGTGGTTTAGATCCTTTTATATGCTTTTGACCCAAGAAACTAGAATTTTTAGAGGGGTTGAAAGATCTGTAGGAGAGTTGTGATCCCTTAATAGATTCCATGCTTCTCTTTACGTTTTCGTGTTTAAACATTTTTATAACTTCCATTGAAGTCTTATTTTGCTTGATTGTAGCCATTTCCTGGATTAGTTAGGCTCTTCTTGGGGTGCCCTGTTCTTGCATTCCCGTGTATATTTCACTCATTTACTGCGTGGGTGTGGCATTCAATTGATTTAACCTCTTGATCTGTCCATGTAAAAGATTGATTGATGCATTAGAAATGATGAAGCAAGGTGTGAGGCGTCTTCTAATCCGAAAAAGTGTGGTGTGGAAAGGAATGAGCAAAAGGTTTTCCGTTCTCTATAATGGTAAGTGGTTGAAGAACGTTGATACCTCTGTCGGTAGCAGCAATAACCTCAACGTAAATGCTAACCACCCATCGTCGTCTTCGACATCTACTTGTCACGATAAGTTTTGTTGTCTCTCAAGGGAAGATGTCATCCGTTTCCTTATTGGTTGTCTCGGTGCCCTTGCTCCTCTCCCTCTATCCTCCATCTCTACACTAGGGGTCATCAACCCAAACTACTGCTCGATCGACGCCTTGACTCCTGCAATCGATATCACTCATAAGCTTCCAGATGATCCTACTGCAGTTGCTGTGGTGGAAAACATGCATGATAATCAATACAGGATCATTGGAGAGATCTCAGCCTCCAAACTCTGGAAATGCAATTACTTGGCTGCTGCTTGGGTTTTAGCCAATCTTTCTGCTGGGCAGTTCGTGATGGGGGCGGAAGACAACATGGCCTCACGTATTGTCCCTGATCTATCCACCAATGCTAACGGTTGCGAGAACGACCGTGCTAATGCTGGTGGTGAAAAACGGGTAAGGAAATTCAGCAGTAGAAGCATCGGATTCAAGCCATCGAGCCCGGCATTGAGGATCAGTCGGAGCATGTACCGGGGCAGAAGTGCTCCTTTGACATGTAGAGTAACAAGTTCATTGGCTGCTGTTATGGCTCAGATGCTTTCTCATAAGGCAAGCCATGTGTGGGTAACTGAGGATGAAAATGATGAAATTTTGGTTGGAGTTGTGGGTTATGCTGATATTTTAGCTGCAGTTACGAAGCAACCTAGGTCGTTTATACGAGCTAATCGATCCTTCGAGGCGCTTGGAAATTCTATTCAGATCTAATATACTGCTTTTCGTACTTGTTATATAATATAAACGTGTCATGTATGAGAGAGATTTGAGGTTGTTGTAAACTTGTTTGCCTTGTTCTCTCATAAATTTTTGACAATTATCGTTGTTAATGGAATTGTATCTACTGCTAGTTTGTACTAAAATGTTTCTTTAGAACAAACACACTGCCCATTTCCATTTGAAACTTTAGGACGAACGGATTTGAAATCATTTCTGACTACAAAATAAGACTTGAAATCCAAACTATAAAATAAAAAAGCAAGCATCTTCCGCTCACAGCAACAGCAAAGTAGATATTGTATTCTTTGGACTTTTCTTTTCCGAGTTTTTCATTTTTTAAAATGCATTTTAGAGATTGCAATTTTATGACCTGAAAATTTAATTTTACTATTATGACATTTGAATTCATGACCTTTGAATCTTCTTGAAACTTTTACAAAATTGATCGTGCTTGCTTTAGTTTGGTTACAAATGGTATCAAAGTCAGAATCGAGCGGTGTGTCAGTAAGGTTGTTTAGTCTCGAATGGAGGTGAACACTGAGTGATGTGCCAGCAAGAGTGTAACGGTCCAAATCCACCACTAGCAGATATTGTCCTTTTTGAACTTTCCCTTTCGGGCTTCTCCTCAAGGCTTTAAAACGCGTCTGGTAGGGGAAGGTTTCCACACCCTTATAAATGGTGATTTGTTCTCCTCCCCAACCAATGTAGGACATCACAGAGAGTGTTGGCCACCCGTAGAGAGGTGGATTGTGAGATCCCAGACTGGAGAGAGGAACGAGTACCAACGAGGACACTGGCCCCGAAGGGGGGTGAATTGTAAGATCCCACATCAAGGAAAGCCCAAAAGAGAAAGCCCGAATTGTGAGATCCCACATTAGTTGTAGAGGGGATGTGGAAACCTCTTCCTAGTAGACGCGTTTTAAAAACTTTGAGTGGAAGCTTGAAAGGGAAAACTCAAAAGAGAAAGCCCGAACTGTGAGATCCCACATCAGTTGTAGAGGGGATATGAAAACTTCTCTCTAGTAAACGCGTTTTAAAAACCTCGAGTAGAAGCCTGAAAGGGAAAACCCAAAAGAGAAAACTCAAAGAGGACAATATCTATAGCAGTAGGCCTTGGGCGGTTACAATAAATTTCAATGTGTTTGGTTTGCTCATAACAAAAACTATACTGAAAACGAAAACACAAAAGAGAAAACCCAAAGAGGATAATATCTGGTAGTGGTGGACCTTGGGCTATTACAGTAAATTTCAATGTGCTTGGTTTGCTCATAAAAAACTATACGCACTATTTAATTTAACATTAGAGTAGCACATAAATCTAAAGTTGTGTCTAAAGATAATGTGAAAGAAAATTCTAAATCGGAGTATTTCAAAGACACCAACATTATGAAGAGTATCCATGAACTATTGTAAGAACCGAATTGATGAACCAAATTGATTAAATACACAATAGTTAGACGAGTCACAGTAAGATCGATAAGCTTCCAACAATAGTATGATATAAACTAGGATACGACAAAGTCCATTTGACGGAGAGTATTGGACATTGATCTCAAGAGAAGTATTGACAATCTTGTTGTTATTGAGACGTGTACGGCTAAACAAATCAACTATATACTTTAGTTGAGATAATCAATAACATTTAGAGGAGTATATGACTTTAACGTCGAGAAAGTAACCTAGCACACCCAAGTCTTTCCTAGCAAAATAATGAAATAGTTTAGATGTTAAATATTCTATTCATACGAGTAGCAATGTCATCAACATACAATGATAGTAAAATACGACATGCACTCGTATGCTTGATAAACATGTAGAATACTCTTCTTTCGACCTACATATAACACGTTCTACCTCTACTTACGAGAGATCTATAACTTGACCACAGACTATAAATTATTTGAATTTGAGGTTAATAAGAAATTTGTATGTATACATATTTTTGTTTTTGAAAATCTATTAGAGTAAGTTTGACTTTCAAATTTTGTATAGATTAGACCTCTAAAGCCAAAGACCATGTGTTGCTATGGCCGAGTGGTTAAGGCGTTTGCCTGCCAAGTATATGGGGTTTCCTCGCGAGCGTTTGAATCTCTCAGGTGATGATTTCTAATGAGAACGTTTGGCTTTCAAATTTTTGTATAACTTAGACCTCTATTGCACAAAATATATGTCGTTTTGGCCGAGTGGTTAAGGCGTGTGCGTGCTAGGCTAAGTACATGAGGTTCCTCATGAGAGTTCGAATCTCTCCGACCAATTAACCAAACTACTTGTTACAAATAACAACTTGTTGTTGCATCGAAACATAGAAATGTTGACTAATCTGACTGCATTGAAATACTTTCTTCTCAGTTCCTTCTTCCATAACCCGAGCTCAGATAAGAGGGGCGACGTTTAAATTAAATTTATTTACTTAAAACATTTGAACACATGCATGTAATTTGAAAATTAATTTTGTTTTTATTAAAAAAAAAAAAAAAGCCACTAAAATACAATACATGAAAGACCATATTTAAAGGTAAGTACAAAAAAAACTCGAGACCCAAATGTGATGGGACTCTCTATAGCCAACAGCCCCGTGTGCCTCCGCCTCGACCGCTACATCAATCTCCACCTGAAAAGAAAGTTGGAGTAGTAGGGATGAGTTTGTTGGTGTTCATATTTCGTTAGTAAGTCTTATTAATCTTGTTCCTACGTTCGGTATCTTATTCTCCTATTGGGATTCGTTATCCCGTATAGGCTTCTTCCTAAATTACACCCTAAGATTTCTCACTCTACTCTCTTGGTTTATGGTCCTATCTAGACCTCCAACCCTCATAATATTCTTAGATTTTCTAGGTCTCCTGGTTAGTCGTTTCTGCTAATCTCTCATCATCGTTATCATATCTCAAAGCACTCGAGGCGTGACCTTGGTGCTCAGGGTTCATGCATTCTGAGAATTGATCAATTCTTAAGTGTACCACGGAAGACTCTTGCCACTTGTGGCAGATTCACTTAAAGAAAACTAACTGGCAGCTTCCTATAAGTCCCTACAAGGTACGATCAACAATAAAATGGTCAGTTCTATAGTTACGCGGACCCCTGACAATCGAGTCAAGTTTACGATTAGAAGTTAGTTGGCAACCCCTAATCATCTTGGGATAACCGCTAATATCATATGCATGAACAGTAATTTTTGACCAACTCTAATGTACCTAAAAGGAATGAACTCTTCATCCACGTAGCGGAATCATTGGGAACCGTTTTGATTTTATTATGCATTAAAAGAAAATCAATAAATACGAGAGTAAGAACTCTATCTTTGTAGAAACCCTAGCTTGCAAGACTCTCGGAGTATTTCAACCATGCAGAAGTTCTTCAACATTCCACAAGATCTTCCTTGCTATGACTCGAACATAAGACCAATGCTTGTAGGAGCCTCTTGAAAGAAAATCACAAAGGAATTGGAGAAGAAGAAAGAGTTTTGAGAATTCTATAGAGATGTAATTTCATTCTCCAGACTGGGAGGAATCGTATCTCTTTAGCTCAACCCAAAGATCTTATTTATAGGGACTGTTGGAGAATATTTGTGAAATAATATATTTGCATATTTAATATGTTAGGATATAATATTTTATACAAATCATATTTAGATATTATAAGATATCGTAATATATATTTAACTCATTTGAATCTTATACAAATTATAAATATATTTAACGTATAAAAAATTTGATTTAATATTTAATTGTATCAAATGTAATAAATATATTTTTTATTTAATATACCTAATATATTAAATATTAATTTGAACTCTTCAAATTAATATATATTTTTTTTCATTTATATTTAATACGTCTAATATATTAAATATTAATTTAAACCCTTCAAATTAAATATATTTTGTCTATTTATTTAATATATTTAATATTTCTTTACATTTAATATATCTAATATACTAAATATCAATTTGAACCGTTTAAATTTTCTTTCAAATAAATTGAACCTTTTAACATTACTATAACCTAGTAAGAGACCTTATAGACCTATAGATTACGACCTCCAATACAAAATTAATTAATTAAACTCTTTAATTAATTAATTTCTATTCATTAACTATAAGTCGCTCATCTATAGACCTAGAATTGTACTCTTATGTAGGTAGAACAAGTTATGTCCATCGATATAACCATTACAAGCAAGTTAATCCTTCACGAGTGGTTCATAATTACAGTTGGGTCAAAAGTATGTTTTACCCCTGTAATTACATCTTTCATCTCAAGTACCACTAATTCTCTAATAAACCATTTGTTTATGATTCAATCATAAACCAAGTCCCTTTAAGGCTAATGAGAGGGTAAGGCCCCATTGTTCAAGTCCCGAAATCAGTACTTAAGAGAATAACTCATCTACTCTCTTTATACGGAAAGGAGTGAATTCCATTTTATGATATTATGTTCCCAACTCCCTATTTGGTTTAGTCCCCAAAATGATAGGCATATTGAATCGGCTAAAAGAGTCATTCTTATCCATGTAAATCACAAATGGAAGTTCATAACTCACTCAGGATTAAGATCGAGGCGCATATGATCATCATGTAAAATATTAATCTTCCCAATTAACGGATTTATAAAGAGAGATTAAATATTTCTTGGTCCAGCCTTATACAAACTCATTGTATAGGATACACCACTTACATGTCTCCACATAAACGATTTGGATCAAATCATTTGTAACGATTACAACGTGGGTCGTATCAGTAGTGTTACTAGGATAAGGCACCCAACCTTATCTATATACTATAGACTTTTTAGGTTATTAGAACACAATCCTCTTATATGTCCACCACATACTGTTCAAGATTACATTAATTACCTTAGATTTTCATACCATTGATAACAATTAAATTACAAATAAAATAATAAAAATTATTGTTAAAAACTAAATAATTAATTACAAGACTTTAGGACATAAATTCGTACCACTGGACCCCAGTCATGATAAGTTCACTAATAGAAAATTAGCGGGCAAACTTCCTATAAGTCCCCACAAGGTACCATCAACAATAAAATGACCAGTTTTATAGTTACACGGACCCCTGACAATCGAGTTAGGCTTATGGCTAGGAGTTAGTTGGCGAACCCCTAAACGTCCCTGGTAACCGCTAATATTGTAACAGATTCTAAGGCGACTACCTTTTTATCCCTTCGTCTCAAGGAGTAAGACCAACTATTCAGCCCACTTCGCTTCGGCCCAGCTCAAGACCCATCGCAACCTATTTCAACTAGCAGGAGTCCAGCCCAATCATTAACGGCCCAACATTCGATTAAAAGCAGAAGGCCTGGCCGCCCGTCGATTCGAGACCCACAACCTGACCTGTATGCCCGCGTCTCGACTGCGGCGTGTACGTGTCCTCTGTCAGCTTGACACGTCCACCGCGCGTGACTTTTCCCGGTCGCAACTCAAATTTAGCTCGACCTTGGCTTGGGTTAGCACAGCTCGATCAATTTGGCTCGGCGGCACGGTTGTCTCAACTCCTCGGCTTCTCGACTTAGGCAGCTTGTTATATAAATTTTATACTACTATTGAAGCCATTTCTGTCTAGGCCATTTGGCTTCTGCATGTTCAATATTAATTATATTTTGCTTATCAATATGTATGCATGTGGATACGATATTATGTATGTAATGTTATGTTTTGCCATACACAGTTATGTGATGGATGATGTGATGATATGTATACATGATGCATATATGAAATATGTTATGAATGAGAGGAGAAAGAAAATGATATTAACGTTATGTTACGTATGAAAATCATGGGACTTTATGCATGATGTTATCTTGATCAGTAGCTATGGTGGAAGCCATGGAACAATGTTACTTTTAGACAGTTATTTTTCGCTTGAATAATGTCGTGTACTAATTTAAACAAACATGATGATTCTCATGTTTAGACTTGGTGATCTTAGTTCGTTAAGGCACGAAAACACTCCCCCATAGTTATGATTGTACCTTTTCACGTTATCATGAAATTGCTAGAAAATTGCCAATGAACCTCTAGTAGTGATGAGTCAATTATACAAGCCTGCATCATTTCTTAGCTAGTATAGGCACGGAGTCGCCCCTCTCATGTTTATAATGATAGGTAGTTACTGTGACGGGGCTCTAGAAGATCAAACACTAACCTTTAAAGGAAGGAGTCAATTATGACTAACTCAGGTATGTATTTTAATTGATATTAAGTAATTTTATACTAATTCAGCGAGTCTATGCCGTTTTAGGTTAAGTCCTAAAAGAAGGGTTAATGTCATTGGTATCGAAACCCTAAATTTTAGGTTTTATAGGCTCGTTAGTTTTAGGTTAAGTCCTAAAAGAAGGGTTAATGTCATTGGTATTGGAACCCTTAATTTTAGGTTTAATAGGCTCGTTTATTAAACGAGGACATTGATAACAGGGTTGAAAATAATTTATTTTTAAAATAAGTTAATAATTTTTTTTTTTTTTAAAAAAAACCAAATCTAAAATATGATTATGTCTCCCACTTTGGCATAAAGAGATCTGAATGAATGACAATCAAACAAATAATTGGCACCAGCTCAAAACGACATCGTCTAAGAAAAAAAATGTTAGTGCTCCCACATCGGAAGCCTATTGAGCCATGGTCAACAATATAAACATTTATTTTTTCATTGCTATTTAAAACTATTTATAAAATTTTATTAATACATAGAAATTCTTCATTTTCAATTCATCGTTATATTTTTCCTATAAAAATTAAAAAAAATATAGTTTTTGGGTTGAATTTATTTTAGTTAATTTTTATAATTTTTTTTTGACTAATTTACTTATTTAATCTAAATTTATGATTAATTAAGTTTATTTAATGTATGCAAATAATGTACTTGCTCCGTAAGAAATGAATAGTCAACATGCACACGTGATGGAAATAATAACAATAATTTCAAAAGCTTTCAAATTAATTTAAAAGATAATATTAATTATAATTATAATTATAAAATAATATAATATAATATAAAAAAAAAAAAAAGTGTGAAAGTAAGAGTTTGTATTTGACACGTCTCCAAACGGGGTTCTTCTAGAAGGTCAAAAAGGAGGGGGAGGGTGAGATCGGCGTGACTCCCAAACAACCTGGGATGACATATTATAAATTATTTTAAAATTTAAATTTAAATTAAATTTTCATTCTTTACCTCCATTAAAATTAAAATTAAAATTAAAATTATTTATGCTTAAATTATTATTCCAAAAATATTATAATAAATGAGTTGTATTCAAATATGAATGGATTCAATAACGGAGGTTCATATAACTCAGATAATTTGACTAAGACTATTAAACTCAAACCATAAAAATTTGGTTGGATTAGATTTTTTTTTTTTGGTTGGTTATATTTTCGAAAAAATTGAAAATTTGAGTCAGTTATGTTAGGAATCACGGACCTCCAGCTATGATATTGTCCACTTTGGTTTTGATTTTTCCAAAAAAAAAAAAAACCTAATTTTAATGAAGGTGGATCGAACACAAAGAACAGGATAGAGAAGAATATTGACTAAAAAGATTTTGTATTGATGATTACTGATATGAGAATACAAAGAATATAGAAAGCACATTATCAAACCTTTGCTTCAGCTTACTATATATAGTTTTAGCATATATAACTATTTACCTTTCCCTCCTTAGTTTTTACTGTACATAACTATTTACAGCTATTTATGACCATTGTCATTTACAGCTTTATAATCGTTGACAAAATAAACATGAGACTCCATAACCTAACAGTGTTCCTAATTTATAATTTTCAGTAGTTTTGTGGCGTATTTTTCTGACCTAACCAACCGAACTCTACTCTAGTTTTAAAAAGATTAAAAATATTTAACGTTTGTAACTTGAACATCATAAAATTTTAGTTATTAATTGTGGATAAGTATGATTTTTTAAATCATTAAAAAATAATAACCAGACAATCTAATTGGATCAACCAAAATTTTGAATGGATTCAAAAGATTTTTCCAGCCCGTATGTTGATATAGTAAGAAGAAAATCATATGTTCGAAAGTTCTATATTAACTAGTTAAGAAAAAAATATCATAGATTTATAAGTAAGAAACACTATTTTCGTTGGTACGAAGTGTTTTGGGAAACTAAAAGTAAAGTTATAAGAGCTTATGTTCAAAGTAGACAATATTGTACCATCGTAGATGTTCATTAATAACATTGAAAACATTAAATTTATTAACTGAATTGAAGTCGTTTTTGAAGTCCATGTGAATTCAATCCATCTAAGGTCTTATCCAAATGGTTAAATAGCTTGTCCACAATCCCAAACTACCTCACTTTCTATGTTTTAGATATGTAACGTACACGATAAAAATATAATTGAGGGACCTAATCCCGCTAAAAAAGGAACTAAGTAGCTTATGACCCTACTTAAGATAGGACAACTAGTTTGAACCTCTATTTGAATTTGCAAGTAGTGATCAACCAGCTTGTGACCCGACATAAAACATGATCAAATTGCATGTGGTCCAAAACAGAAGAAGCAACTACCTTGTTAATAGATCTTTATGATGTGAAAACTTTATCCAATTGGATCTGAATAATCGGTATCCTAGGTTTGTTGGTTGCTCACCTTTTTTTAGTGTTGTGGGTCTACTGGATGACATAACATAAATCTGGTTGAATTATCTCGAGATTGAATAATTGGTTTCCTGGGTTGAAACGCAACATCCTCACATGTCATAGGACATTATGGTGCATCTCTTTGAATATCTCTATATGAGGTTAACGAGCAACCTTTCCATCAATAGAGTAAAAAAGTTAGGGGGATGCAACCGTGTGATAGCCAGCACTAAGTCTACCTTCGTGTATCTCTCACCCCGTCTTAGGATGAGTTTATAATCCAGTGATCCTATTCAAGGGGCCCCTGATTGTTGTAACATATAATAATGACACTCATCATGAGCTAAGCTACCTATGTAGTCCCTTCTTAGGACAAGTTTACGAAATTGCAGCCTTAGCTCTCGACTTGTTTCTACACACGTAGCCACCAAATTGCGACCTTGGCTCCCGACCAATTTTCTTTCTTTCTTTTGTATTGGCCTGCTTTTCGATGTTCATGAGTCACAAACCATCATCTAATCGATCATGCTAAAATCCTCTAATCGATCACAACCAAGTAAAAATTAGATTCAAAGTTAAACTTGATCCCTAAAGTCCTCAAATCGATCATGCTATCATCTCCAATCAAACACTTCTACCCTCATCTAAAAATGAGTATAAGAATATTTAGTAAGCAACGAGTTTGTCTGCTCATATATCAAATATTTCAAGTTTTATTTGCTTACTTAGGTTGACGAACAAAACTTATCACATGCCTAGAAGGGTCGTTACTAAGTCATAGGCACTCTCCTAAACTAGCTTTTAGGTTGAGACGTCCATAGGGAAGAGGCAGGGATAGGAAGTCTTCTCCGTCCCTATCCCCGCCACCTATTTCATTTCTTATCCTCACACAATTTTCTATTTATTTTTGCAAGGATCTTAGACGGATTCCCCATGGGTAATTTTTTCTCATTCATTATTATTATTTTCTTAAATAATAATTTCCCATTTAAAAATACTTTTAGTCAAGTCAAATTCCAAACAAATAAGTTTTATTAAAAAAAATATTGGCGTATAATTTTTAAACTTTAATTAAAATTTTAAAATTGGATTATGTAATCATAGAACAAAACTAAAATTAAGATATTATTTAAAAAGTGGTCCCCAATCTTAGTAAAATTTGAAAAATGTCCCTCCAGATTATTTTAATTACAAATAATTTGGATTAAATAGTAATAATGGCAACTATTAGTATTTTATTAATTAAACAAAATTTATAAAATTGACTTTTTTTTTTTTCTTCTTTGTTTTAGCATCGTGGGATAGCTGCCACAATAGATATTATATGTGAAAGCCATCATGCAACCAACATTCTCATCCAATCATCATTGCTACCATGGGTAGGCATGATCAAGAAATTTAATAAAAAAAATATAATATTTAACTATAATTTAAATAATTATTAGTAAGTATATATATATAGTTTACCGAGAGAGGACTTGTGACACCCGAGTCAAGGAGGGGTACGTGAATGAATTGGAGATCACATCTGAATGAGAATGATCCTTAGGATAGAATAACTAAGACATAGAAGAATTGAAAGTTACTATCTATACCAATAAGATTCACTTTTTGTTTTTTCGGTGGCTCAATCATAAAAGCTTCAGTTGATTCCTATGGATACCAAGAAGGGAATTATTTTTTTGTGCTATTCTGAGGATGAAAACGTCAATAAATACCCCTTTCCCTTTGATCCTCATGAAAGAAGAAAAAAGGCAGTAGAGATGGCTCTTGCTTGTAACAACTCTGTGCTAGGCAACCTCTGTGAGAAGTTTTCTATGATGCATGTGAGTGAGGAAAAAACACACTGAAAGAACTTGTGTTGGTTCGTGGGAATAGTTTTCACTCTTAGAAACGATGAGTTAGTAGCATGACCATGTCCTAAGGAATGTAAGGGAATATCGAAGCTATCAGGTGTCAAATCCAGATTTCAAATCATGGACTTGGGTCAATACATGACTCAAAACTTAATCAACTAATAACTAGTTGAACTATATTCAAGTTGACAAATACATATACAAGATTAATATAAGTCCCTATTCTTTCGGTTATTAATTGAATCTTGTTTTTCTTCTCTTTTCTTTTAAATTCAGCTCGAAAAAGTAGGATTCAAACCTCAGAACTAAGATCGTGTATGATTCGTTTGGTGAGAAGTTTGAGAATAAGAAAATTGGGACCAAAACTTCCAAGAATGAGATGTTTTAGGTTTGGAATATAATGTTTTGGAAAGAAGGAATATAGGGTTTGGTGGATTAGATGAGAATAATACATCAATATGAAAAGTCATAAAGTTGAAAGTTCCAAATTGTGGTATCACAATGAGATTTTGAATCATAAATATATGAGTGTTCATGAAGCATGAAATTTGATCACAAAGGTTTATCACAAAGCTAGCAGTGTGCTTGAATTGATACGAATGGTATCATAGGTAGACTTTGGGTGGTGCGTCAACGAAGACGCTGGCCCATGAGGGAAGTGGATTGTGAGATCTCACATCTTGTTGGAGAGGGAAATGAAGCATTCTTATAAGGAGACGAGTTTTAAAACTGTGAGACTTACAACGATATGTAACACGCCAAAACAAATAATATCTAATAGTGATGAGCTTGGACTGTTACAATACCAATAAATTGATTATTGTATGAATGACTTTATAAACATAAAGAACTAAGTCGTTGCGTAATAAAAATGATCGCTTAGTTTTGATTAAAATTTTCATGATAAGAATTACATCATCAAGTTTATGATCAAGAAAAAAGTATGTTATGACGTCCATGTGCAGTCAATCTGAAGGCGACATGCAGGTGACGTCCATTTGACCATATAAGGATCGAGACGTACAAGTTTCATGATATGATTGAGAAAGATAGTGTTTCATCTACATTAGAGGCAAGGGTAGCCACAAAAGTGTCAAAAAAATAGACTGGAAACATGTTAGTTAGTTCCAACACGGGTTTTAATATGTGGCTTTGAATTTAAGTTTGTCTATATGAAAGATGGAGGCTCCCCAAATTTTGTGTCAATCAGATACTAGACGAACACTCCACGAGGTCATATGATTGTTCAACAAAATCATGTTAACTTCGCAAAACCTAATATACCTCAAAATTATGTCTATGATCTATCTGAGCTATTCCATAGCACACACTTGTGTCATGGTGTGGGCAGTGTTGCAAGACGAATATCTTGAGCATCTACCTTTAGAAATAGATTTTCGAGGAGAGTGTTTGATGTCTTGAGTGTGTCGACCGTGTGCCCATGCTCATGATTCACAGGTTGTTACATGGGGCTGCTCTCCATTATGGTATTCATAAATGATCCGACATGGAAATGAAATAGTACCTTTTTTAATAGTACCCAGATTAATGGATGTTTGGGATGTCCCAATTGACTCATAAGTTGATTTTTGATAAGCATGTTTGAGCAAACCACGAAGGGCATTGACATCTCAGGACTTAGAGATCATCATGAAGTGTGAACCATGTCATTGAGAGTCAAGATGATGAGACGAGATGTAACATTGCATTTGAAGGACCTTAGCCTTGTGTAGCGACAAGACCATGCCGAAGGACTTGACTTAGAGTAGTGGCAGTCAGCTAGAGTTGCAACGAGTGAACATACGTATACTTATCATGAGCGTGGATGACTTAGTTTCTGTATGAGTTATGTTTGATCGATGAAGGAGAACCTCACCTAAGGTTCGACAAGGTCACAAGTGGTGCAAAATATAGTAATGGGGCTTAAAGTTCTCTTAAGACTTATCATGAGTGTGTCAAGATCATGACGTTGTATGGTTGAAAATGTACAACCATGAAAGTTGGTATTAGAGCCACATAATGTATGTAGTTAGACAAAAAAAGTTGGTTGAATAAAAACTTCAAAAGTGTGTCATAAGTACTAGCTTGGGTAGAGCAGTTGTGTAGTCGATATCAGAAATAGATTGAGGGTTGAAGCCAGACTCCTCCAAATTCAAGAGTGTCGTGTGTTGACACCTCATTAAGGGAAGTCTTACTCTTCATGAAGCAAGATCTGAAATTAGGCAATAGGTAGGGTTCCTTCCAGAGAATCATTACTATGAGAGGAATAATGTTAATGGTTGAAAGCAAATAAGCTAAGATCGAGTGAGACATGCATCGACCAAGTGTCAGATTGTGTATAATGCAAGTTAATATGGGTAGACGACGTGTCATTGTAGAGAGAAATTGAGTTGAGTGAGTGGAGGAAGAACAAGAGAATATGAGTTGCTTGCTTCTAAAGTTGTTCCAAAAAGTGAGTACACATGTGTTCCTTGAGTCATCTTCTCATGCTTAAGTGGATAGCTTCACAAGAGTTATCGAGACCAGTATTTACTCAAAAAGGGAGCCTCACGCTGAACGTAAGCAACATGAAGAGAGAAGTTGCAGCAAGATCTGAGAGATCATCATTGTAGTGTTTTCCAAATGAGGTGGCTAAGTTAAGAGTTGGCTAAAGTTTAGTGCCAACCCGTGAAAGAGTTGGGTACAATCTCTCCGACTTCACGACTATATAGTTTTGTGCCACAATAAATCAATGTCATGGTTGCCTTGTGAGCCTCACCTTGATGGTGCATCGTTATGTGCGACACAGAGATTATGTGTGTTGAGACCAAGATGGCAATATTTAAGGCGGGCTCTTCTTAACAAGGATATGTCAATGCTAGTTGAAATCGTTTGTCCAATGAGTCTCAGACTGAATCTTTGAAAAGGGCAAGATAGCCCAAGGTGGGATAGTCCAAACCATTGGGAAGTTGTTGTTTGCGTGCTCATGTGTCAAGTCTCGGAGACCAAGGGAAGGTACGTTAATGAGATAGCTCATAAATAATACGTACTTCACATATTCATTCTGAAGTACAATTATTTTCAATGAGTTAGTTAGTAGTGAGTTCGACATTTCGGTTGTCATCAAGATGATGCCGAGATTAAGTGGGAGAGAATGTCATAATCCACGATCAAGTTGTGCATCTAGAAAGTTATCGAGGATAATGACTATTTTAATTGAGGGAGAATATTGTAGCCATACTGAGAAGAGAGTAGGTTGTGACCCCATGTTCAATAAGTGAAAAGGTGACACTCGAGTGGCATCCATTCGGTCACATGAGGGTCGAGATAGACAAGTGTCATGATGCGATGACGCGACTGAGGAGGACGGTGCATCATCCAACACATCAAGAAGAGTGTGCATGAAATTTAGCCAAGGAATTGGCAATATTAGAAGTAACGGTGATGAAAAGATTGTTATAGACTGACTCGAAGAGATATGAGAAAACCTCGAGCCATAATCTCAAAATTTGGGGTTCTACATGAGTCTCAATCCAACACCAGATGAACGTTTGTCAAAATCATATCTACTTCTGTTAGACCTAAAACGACTTGGTACTATAGAGGGAGCCATGGTGTCAGCTCTACATCATCCCTAGGCTTTGTGGCCTATGTGAGCTACCTCATGGCACATACGTGTGTGATAGCATACAAAGTGCTGTAAGACGAGTGTTGGACGTCTTCATTTAGAAATTGGTTTCTAAAAATAGTTTAATTGTCATTGGTGCGCAACCATAGGTTTCTGACCCTTGAGTCAAAAGGTTGGTATATGACCCTACTCTCGAGGATGGATGTTCTATATGGATGGTTCATGACTCAATAGTATCCATATGGATGGATGTTCTAGATGTCTTGACTATATAGTTGACTAATGGGTTGATTTTTTATAAGTGTGTTCAAGCATGGAACAAAAGTCGATGACATCTCGAGACTTGTGATGGCATCACAAACCATGAGCCGTATAATTAAGAATCAAGATGATGAGACAAGATGCAACATTGCATTTGAAGGACGTCAGCCTAGAGTAAAGGTAAAATCGAGCTAAAGGACTTGGCCTAGAATAGAGGTAAAGACACCTACCGATAGTGCCCGATGAAGACAAGAAATACGATTGGAGGGAGAGACACCTACCGATAGTGCCCAATGAGGCATCCAACCGATCGAGTTTGTCAAATTCAGCCAAATCAATAAAAAAAAAATTAAAAAATTAAAAAACTGGTTTCACCTATTACAATTTTTTTTTTTTTTGCTGAAAAATTATTATTATTATTATTGTTCCTTAAAATCATTTTTGGATAACTTATTTCTTTAAACAAAATTTGGAATCCATCAATTTTTAAGTATTTATTTATTTATTTATTACAAATTTATAAAAAAAATTATCATTTAAATCCTCAAGAATTTATACCTAACACTAAATTATTAATTTTTTTTAAAAAAAAATAAAAAGTTATTCGAAAAACACTATAAAATGCACTAAATTCCTTTTATTATTAGTTTGGATATTAATAAATTTATTTCCTGTCTATTAGAATGCTTCTAACATACATTTCCATTAAAGGAGGAAAAAGTTGAGAGATTCTACAAAGCATTTGTTTTATAAATGCCATCATTCTCTAGGGCCCATACGTCTCAACCACTCCACTATACGTGTGTGTGTATATATATATATATATATATATAGATGAAGGATGCTAGAACCGACAACCCCTTTGAATCAGCATAAAAATGTTCAGTAAGTAGTTCACTTGGGACTTCTTAAGGTTATAGACTAATTCTCCTTATTAGGATATCGAACATTACCAATATCGTGGTTAAGACTTGTTAAGCTCATCTAAACTCATTTATATTGTAGAAGTTTCGTCTCAAGTTCAAATAATCTAGCTCATCTAAGTTTATCTCAATCATTGAGTTCACCCGAGTTCAGATAATCTTGTTATCATCCTTACTGTTCCCTACAATCGTTTCCTCAAATAGTACAATAAAAGGAGCAACCTTTGTGCTTGTCGACTACTACCATATTATACAGACTCTAAACCCTCTAACATTTTCACATAGTAACGTAATGACACTACATATCATATGCATCTAGAACACGTCCCTATATCTACCAACTAATCTGATACAAATTTGGTGAGTGATCTCATGCTTCGACGAACTAATAAGATACTATGTGAACCCTTGTCAATGAAGACACGTTCAATACTAGAGATTAGTCAGTATTGGTAAACTCGTAAGAATCAACATAGTGATATAATGATGGACTCGTAATCATAAATCGTACCAGGGTATCCAATATTAAATAATATTAGATAACAATGCATAATGCAACTTTTTTTTTTGTAATTTTTAATGTTTTTTTTTTTTTTTTTTTTTTTTTTTTTTTTTTTTTTTTTTTTTTTTTTTTTTTTTTTTT
>NW_019272033.1:278873-348985 GCF_002738345.1 Cucurbita maxima | reverse complement strand
TTTTTTTTTTTTTTTTTTTTTTTTTTTTTTTTTTTTTTTTTTTTTTTTTTTTTTTATATTTGGTTTGGTTCTTTTGGGATTCTATGTCGTGTTTTTTTGTGAAGGAATCTTTTATTTGTTTGAGAAATTTAATTAAGTGAGAGATTTGGATCCATTTGGAGAGGCTTCGTCTCTCCTTTGAGAAGGGAGCCAAATAAATATTTTACTCCTTCTTTGAGGGCCAATATATTTAAATTATAAACTAAAAAATTATAATTAATGCAATTGATTTGTTTTTTAAATTTCAAATATTTAATTATCGGTGAGAATCCCACATTGGTTGAGGAAGAGAACGAAATATCCTATGTAAGTATGTGAAAACCTTTATTTAATAGACACGTTTTAAAGTCCGAAAGGGAAAGCCCAAAGAGGACTATATCTACTAGCGGTGGGCATGAGCTGTTACAAATGATATCAAAACCCTACACAGAGGATGTGCCAGCGAGGAGGCTCTTCCCCAAAGGGAGTAGACATAAGGTGGTGTGCAAGTAAGGACGCTGCCTCTAAAGGGGTGGATTGGTAGGGTCCCACATCGCTTCGAAAAAGGAATCTGTGCCAACGAGGATACTGGGTCCAGAAGGAGGGGTGAACTGCATTTTAAAGCCTCGAAGGAACCCCAAATTGGACAATATAACGACGAACCTGGGTCGTTACATTACCCATCCAATTTTTTAGACATCATTTTCTTAGGATTGCTCTCATTTAAATATGGTCACGATTCATTCATGTCTACTTATGCAATACTCATTATCTAGAACGCCCCCACTCACATATCTCCACATGTACAATTTAGTGATTATATTGTTTATATCATATACAAAAGTGGGCCGCATCCATAGTGTCCCCAGAATAAGGTATTCAACCTTATCCTTATACTATAGATCATTTTGACTCTATACTTGAACTTAATCAACTCTTACGTCTCTACATATAGTTCAAGTAATCATACTATAGCCAGAGTGTTCTTAGTTTATTGGATTTAGATTAATGATGGTAAAGTTCACTTTGTTCAATAACAATATTTACTAAATAAACAACAATAATAACTTTATTAAAAATAGAATATGTTTTTGTTTACGCACTATGAGTTTTAGGACATAAAATCCAACATATATATATATATATATATTAATTTTGGACGTTTGTACTTGTATTCGTAATCATCCATTAAACTAATAATTTCTATTTTCAATTAAAAAATAACAAACTAATTTAAGAGTTCACATGAATACATATCTCGAAAGTTAGAATTTTCATATCTTTGTCGTCATTAAACAAAATACATATATTTTTTAATCAAAACATCGCAATCGTTCATCGGAAATTTTTTTAGGCCGCCCGAAGTTTATATCAAAAAGTCCCAAAGCAAACAAAGTCAAACTTGTTGAATATTCTTTCTTTTGATCACATGAACTTTCAAGTATATAAACTTAAAGTTTTCAAACATTCCCACCAAAAAAAAATTGGTCAAAGTTGATATGAAAAAAAAAAAAAAAAAAAAAAGTCAAAGGGCAAAATTGCTTGTTGTTATATCCATGACCTGTTTTTGGTTGTAATATTTATGGATTTCAATTTCCAATTTAAAAATTAAAAAAATAAAAATAAATAATTGTTGCTAAAAAAGTCAAAGGGCAAGCTGACTCAAATTTTTGCTTATCTTCCAAGAAAACATGTTGGATTGTTGTATTTACTTTGATGGATTTGAATCTATGAAGAAATAATAAAGAAATGGGTATTGTTTTTTATTGTTTGTTTGACATTCCCAAAGATTTGTTGGATGTTCTTTCCATTTTAGGGTTAGATTTCACATCCATTTTCGGATAGATGACTATTAATGCTGCAATGTTCGTTCTAACTCTTAGTGAATCGACGTGGAAAACTTAGATTTGATCCTCAACTATAAAAGGGTATTGGTTTACCCGTGACTTTAATCTATTTTTAGCTTGTTGTCGTTGGCGTTTGTGAGGAGCACGTCTCCTATTAGTGTCAATCCTTATATGTTTATTGAATGACGACAATTGATGTTATAACGTATTGTTCACACGTAATGAACTTTAAATTAGATTGGTTTTCTTCCACTGAGTATTGTTGTACATCTCTCTACAAAGTATGTATAAAGAAAAAATTAATATAGTTGATATAAGATATAGATATTGTCTGTTTTGACCCGTTACGTATCGTCGTTAATCTCACGATTTTAAAATGCGTTTATTATGAAGAGGGTCTAGCCCTACTCCGACCAATAACTCACACAGTCCGGTGACTGGCTCTAATACCATTTTTAACAGCTCAAGTCTACCACTAATAGATATTGTCAACTTTGGCCCTTTACGTATCGCATTTAGCCTCAATATTTTAAAACGCGTTTACTATGAACAAGGTCTAGCCCTACTCCAACCAGTACCTCACACAGTCAGTGACTAGCTCTAATACCATTTGTAATAACTCAATCCCTCCACTAGCAAATATGTTCATTTTAGCCCATTACGTATCATTATCAATCTCACGGTCTTAAAACGCGTCTTCTAGGAAGAGATTTCCACATCCGTATAAAGAATATTTAGTTTCTCTCTCCAACCGATGTGGGATCTCACATATAGTCATTTAACACAATAAACTATCTACTATATCATCTCGTGCACAATGGATACAATGTGCACGTCATAATATGAATTATACATGATGTTGGTATCAATCATGATCAAGTATACCTCGCAAGTCCCATTAATGAAAGTGTACGTCTCTATTACAAAACTCATGTACCACATACCCGAGTAACATAAACTCGTATACCTAGCTGGAAGTTCGTATAATCCAACTTAAAAGAAATTGTGGCTTCAAAGTTTTGTGCCACGTTGAGTAAGTCACGTACGTTATATATGATTTACCTCAAATTACAACCATTAGCTGCATTCGAGTTCATTTACCACCATCTATCTAGACGATTGGTCCAAACTCGATACGAACACGAGATATTAAATACAAAACCATCTATTCGGGTCTTATAGATTTAACGTTGTTTTTGTTTATTTAAATTACATTATTTTTTTTATACATTTGAATTTTGGAAATGGGTTCATTAAAAAAAAAACTTGGGCATCAAGAAATGAGGAAGTGGCAGGCTTTGTGGAGTTCTTTATAAGGCTCCGCCCAAAACCTTTACAGGGGAAGTACCAAAAGAGCTCTTTTCTTTTAAGAGTCTCCTCCTAAAAGTGGGTGGTTCTCCACTTTCATCTTGTTGACCAGGTACTCCCTTTGCTTTGATCTTCTGCAAGCTTAAGCATCCTCTGGCCATTATTGTTTCGACGGTGATTTCTGTTGTTTCGATTGGATATTTCTTCTGGATAATGCTTTTGAATCTTTCTTCCTCTGGTTTTGATCTCAACTTTTTGTTCTTCCTCTGTTCTTATGATAATACTCTGTTTGATCTCTCTCTGGTTCATTTTCCCCTCTTTGTTCTGTTTTTGGGGAATTTGGTGTCAGATTTTTCAATTATTTTCAGCTACTTGTTTATTCTAATATCCCATTCTATTTTCCAGTAGGAAGAACTAGAGTTTAGGTTGCAAAAATGGAGATAGAAAATGGGGTGGATGGAAACTCAAATAGTATAGATCATCAGCCAAGCTCATCAAGAACAAATGGAATTGAGAAAAGTTCAAACAAGAAGGGAAACCAACAAGATAAGAAGAGCAAAAATGGAGATGGGAAAACGAGTTCGGTTCCATTTTACAAGCTGTTTTCGTTTGCGGATTCGACCGATGTTCTTCTGATGATCGTTGGTTCGATTGGCGCCATAGGGAATGGGCTTAGTCTACCTCTTATGACTATTTTGTTTGGGGAATTGACTGATTCGTTTGGTGGTAATCAGAATAGCTCAGACATAGTTAAAATAGTTTCCAAGGTGAGACTATGTTGTGTTATGTTTTATGAAGAGTCCCTTTTTGTGTTACCATAGGAAAAGCTTCATTTCATTGACTTTGTTGTCTTCAAAATGTTGTGCAGGTCAGTCTTAAGTTTGTGTACTTGGCAATTGGATGCGGCGTAGCAGCTTTTATCCGTAAGAGATTTTTCGATGCTTAGTTTTATGAATTTGTGTGAGATTTCATAGCGGTTAGAGAGGGGAACGAAACATTCCTTATAAGGGCGTGGAAACCTCTCCCTAGTAGACGTGTTTTAGGACCTTGAAGGGAAGCCCTTAGAGGGAAAGCCCATAGAGGACAATATCTGCTAGCGGTAGGCTTGGGCTGTTACAAATGGTATTAGACCCAGACACCGGGCGGTGTGCTAACGAGGACGTTGGGCCCCCAAGGGGATGGATTGTTAGATCCTACATTGGTTGGAGAGGGGAACGAAGCATTCCTTGTAAGGGTGTGAAAACCTCTCCCTAGTAGACGTGTTCTAAAACCTTGAGGGGAAGCCCTTAAAGAGAATGCCTATAGAGAACAATATCTTCTAGCGGTGGGCTTGGGTTGTTACAAATGATATCAAAGCCAGACACGGGCGGTGTGCCAATGAGGATGCTAGGCGCCCAAGGGGTGGATTGTGAGATCCCACTTCGATTGGAGAGGGGAACGAAACATTCCTTATAAGAGTGTGGAAACCTCTCCCTAGTAGACGTGTTTTAAAACCTTGAGGGGAAACCCTTGAAGAGAAGTCCATAGAGGACAATATCTGCTAGCGGTGAGCTTGAGCTGTTAAATTTGTATTACACAAACGACTCCGATGGTTGAATTCTTTGTTTGTTGCATATCAGAGGTAGCCAGTTGGATGGTTACAGGGGAGAGGCAGGCTTCAAGAATAAGGGGTTTGTATCTCAAAACTATATTGAGACAAGATGTTTCTTTCTTCGACATGGAAACGAACACTGGTGAGGTGGTCGAAAGGATGTCGGGAGACACCGTTCTTATACAAGACGCAATGGGCGAAAAGGTAACAAAATTTAGCATAAAAATTATGCTTAACAGTTGAATGATGTTTAAGAAATCCGTCTCTTCTTCATTCAGGTTGGAAAATGTATACAACTTGTATCAACATTCACTGGAGGCTTTGTAATAGCTTTCATTAAAGGATGGCTTCTAACACTCGTCATGCTATCCTCCCTTCCTCTACTCGTGATTTCCGGGGGTATTACATCGATTGTTATTACGAAAATGACATCCCGTGGTCAAGGTGCTTATGCGAAAGCAGCAGGCGTCGTCGAGCAAACAATTAGCTCAATTAGAACTGTATGTTATACATTGTCCAAGCATCATAGTTTTCTTTCTTTGGACTATCTATTCTTCACGAAAGTTGACTCGACACTTCACTGCTTGTAGGTTGCCTCATTTACCGGAGAGAAACATGCTGTGAACAGTTATAAAAAATATCTTGTACACGCTTATCGATCCGGCGTTCAAGAAGGTTCGGCTGTTGGAATTGGTTTCGGAATGATTTTTGCAGTACTTTTCTTCAGCTATTCATTGGCTATATGGTATGGTGCAAAGTTGATATTGGATAAAGGATACTCCGGAGGCGCAGTTCTTAACGTGGTCGTTGCCGTGTTAACTGGTTCCATGTGAGCTTAATTTACATGTTTTTCACTGCACGTTACATAGTTTGTTGACCGAAGTCGGTTCAATATTTACTTGTGCTAAATTGTTTATCAGGTCTCTAGGCCAAGCATCTCCATGCCTGAGCGCATTCGCTGCTGGTCGAGCTGCAGCCTTTAAAATGTTTGAGACTATCAAGAGGAAACCTCTCATTGATGCTTACGACACGAAAGGGAAGACACTGGATGACATTTCGGGCGAAATAGAATTGAGAGATGTTCATTTTAGCTATCCTACGAGACCAGATGAGCATATTTTCAACGGGTTTTCTCTGAGAATCCCGAGCGGTACGACCGCAGCTTTGGTTGGACAGAGTGGAAGCGGAAAGTCGACCGTGATAAGCTTAATTGAGAGATTCTATGATCCAAGTATGGGGGAAGTTCTTATTGATGGTATTAACCTCAAAGAATTTCAACTAAAATGGATTAGAAGCAAAATTGGTCTTGTCAGCCAAGAACCTGTGTTGTTTGCATCTAGCATAAGGGATAACATTGCTTATGGGAAAGATGGTGCAACCATTGAAGAGATCAAAGCAGCAGCTGAACTTGCCAACGCGTCGAAATTCATCGACAAACTGCCTCAGGTATTAGTTTAATGCTTCAATATTGCTTCAAGTGCTAATTTCTAATATTTGGATCCTTGATCGAATGTAGGGACTCGATACGCTCGTTGGTGCACATGGAACTCAGCTGTCTGGTGGTCAGAAGCAGAGAGTTGCCATTGCTAGAGCGATTTTGAAAGATCCACGAATCTTGCTTCTAGATGAAGCTACAAGTGCACTTGATGCCGAATCCGAGCATGTCGTGCAAGAGGCACTGGACCGTATCATGGTTAATCGAACTACAGTGATCGTCGCCCATCGACTAAGCACCGTAAGGAATGCAGATATGATTGCTGTCATTCATAAAGGAAAGATGGTTGAAAAAGGTACTAACAAGTTCTTTCTTTCCTTTTTGTTCTATCACCCCCGTACTCTCCCTATTGTTGGTCGGTTTTGATTGGTTAAACTAGTTCGGACATGTAACCGTATAAGCCCACTACTAGCAGATATTGTCATCTATGGGCTTCCCTTGAAAGGCTTCCCTTCAAGGTTTTAAAACGTGTCTACTAGGGAGAGGTTTCCACACCCTTATAAAGAAATGTTTCATTCTCATCTCTAACCGATGTGGGATCTCACAGTCCACCCCCTTGGGGCCCAACGTCCTCGCTGGCTCTGATACCATTGTAGTAGCCCAAGCCCACCTGTAGCAAATATTGTCTTCTTTGAGCTTTCCCTTTCGGGCTTTCCCTCAAAGTTGTTCAAACGCGTTTACTAGGGAGAGGTTTCCACACCTTTATAAAGAATGTTTCATTCCCCTCTCCAACCGATAAGAGATCTTACAATCCACCCCTTTGGGACCCAGCGTCCTCGCTAGCACACCGTCCAGTGTCTGGCTCTGATACCATTTGTAACAGTTCAAGCTCACCGCTAGCACATATTGTCCTCTTTGAGCTTTTCCTTTCCGGCTTCCCTTCAAGATTTTTAAAAAGTGTTTACTAGGGAGAGTTTTCCACACCCTTATAAAAAATATTCCATTCCCCTCTCCAACCAATGTCGGATCTTACACGATATCAAGAAGTTCCTAACATTCATATTTTGTAAGCACAAGTTTCAGGCAAGAAAACGAATAAGTGTCTTTTAACATTCGGCTCCGAGTCTGATAAATTGACTGTTTAATTGATCAGGATCTCACGCAGAACTACTCAAGGATCCTGAAGGACCCTACTCACAGCTCATTAGGCTGCAAGAAGTCAACCAAGAGTCCCAAGAAGCTGGAATTGATAAAGTTAAACAAGAAAGTACTTCAGGATCATTTAGACGATATAGCAAAGGAGCATCGATCCGACGATCCGTTAGCAGAGGATCATCTGGAGTAGGAAACAGCAGCCGCCACTCGTTCTCAGTTTCATTTGGTTTACCTGCAGCAGTTCCGATCACAGATGTTCCTATGGCGGATGAAAGTGCACCTGAAAACACCACGGAACGATCTCCACCAGTCCCACTCCGTCGACTTGCATACCTCAATAAGCCAGAAATTCCCATACTTGCACTTGGATCTGTGGCTGCAATCATCAATGGCATGATTCTTCCACTTTTCGGCCTACTATTTGCCAATGCGATCGAAACGTTTTACAAACCGCCCGATAAGCTAAAAAAGGATTCGAGATTTTGGGCATTGATAATGATGTTGCTTGGTATAGCATCATTAATAGCTGCTCCAGCTAAAACATACTTATTTTCTGTTGCTGGTTGCAAGCTAATCCAGCGGATTAGATTGCTTTGTTTTGAGAAGATAGTTAACAATGAGGTCGGTTGGTTTGATCGAACTGAGAATTCTAGTGGTTCGATAGGCGGCAGGCTCTCGGCTAATGCTGCAACCGTGCGTGCACTGGTTGGGGATGCGCTAAGTCAACTTGTCGAGAATCTAGCATCTGTTACAGCTGGTTTAGTCATTGCTTTTGCTTCAAGTTGGCAGTTGGCGTTAATAGTCCTCGCCATGTTTCCCCTTCTCGGTATGAACGGCTACGTCCAAATGAAGTTTATGAAAGGATTTAGTGCAGATGCAAAGGTAAAATCTAAAACTAACTAAAAGAGGTTGAATTTTTACTACGAGCATATTCGTTGACATTGTTTATGGCTTCGTAGTTGATGTACGAACAAGCTAGCCAAGTCGCTACCGACGCCGTGGGGAGTATAAGAACAGTTTCATCATTTTGTGCAGAAGAAAAAGTGATGCAACTTTACAAAAAGAAATGTGAAGGTCCAATGAAATCAGGCATAAGACAAGGTTTGATCAGTGGGACAGGATTTGGAGTATCATTCTTTTTACTGTTTTCGGTCTATGCCGCGACGTTCTACGCCGGAGCTCATTTCGTTAAAGATGGAAAAGCAACTTTCTCCGACGTTTTTCGAGTAAGTATTAGTCATTTCATGCTCCCATAATCGACGCAGCTCGTGTTTAGAAGCTAACTATTAATATCAAATGTCATTGGCAGGTTTTCTTTGCTTTGACCATGGCTGCTTTTGCTATTTCTCAATCGAGTTCGCTTGCACCTGATTCTTCCAAGGCGAAAGAAGCCACGGCTTCCATATTTTCCATGATTGATCGTAGATCAGAGATCGACCCAAGTGTTGAAACAGGTGAAACATTGGAAAATTTGAAGGGTGAGATCGAGTTTCGACATGTAAGCTTTAAGTATCCTTCTAGACCAGACGTTCAAATTCTCCGAGATCTCAGCTTAACCATCCGATCTGGCAAGGTATTGTTTTGTTTTGTCCAATTACCTTAAACTTTCCAAAAAACATGTTTTCATTCTGGTTTCTACGTGCTTCTTCGTTCAGACTGTTGCTTTGGTTGGAGAAAGTGGCTGTGGAAAATCCACTGTCATCTCACTACTGCAAAGGTTCTATGATCCTGATTCTGGAAGCATCACACTTGATGGAATTGAGATTCAAAAGTTTCAACTAAAATGGTTGAGACAACAAATGGGTCTCGTGAGCCAAGAACCAATCCTTTTCAACGACACAATTCGAGCTAACATCGCTTACGGGAAGAGCGGAGATGCAACCGAGGCCGAAATAATTGCTGCATCTGAATTGTCGAATGCTCATAAGTTCATCAGTGGTTTACAACAGGTGAGAAAAATGAATACTTCTACAACTTCTCTCGCTCTAATACCATGTTAAATCAATACTTTTAACTTGCAGGGGTACGACTCGATGGTGGGAGAGAGAGGAGCTCAGCTATCAGGGGGACAGAAACAACGAGTAGCAATTGCACGAGCGATAATCAAGAGCCCAAAGATCTTGTTGTTGGATGAGGCGACGAGTGCACTTGATGCAGAATCCGAGAGAGTAGTTCAAGATGCATTAGACAAAGTGATGGTAAACAGAACAACCATCGTAGTTGCTCATAGATTAAGTACGGTGAAGAACGCTGATATCATTGCGGTGGTGAAGAACGGAGTTATAGTCGAGAAGGGAAGGCATGATACTTTGATTAATATCAAGGATGGATTTTATGCTTCCTTGGTTCAACTCCACACAAAAGCTTCAACTTCATCGGCTTAATAATCACCATCTTTTGATGTATACATAATATAATTTTGTCCTTTCTTTTGTAAGAGCTATAAAAGTGTTAGTAATTTTATCAAATTATTTAGTGTATTTACGTCGATCAAATCAAGCTGTTTAGGGGTCGGCGTTTTTTTTTTGTCGGGTCAAACCAATCGACCAAAAAATAGGATTACAACATAAGAGATATTTAAGAATATTTGATGTTTGTAACCTAGAGATGTATTGTGATTGGGACGTGTTTTATATTTGAGTTTTATAAAATTTTATTTATTAATATAACATGTATCGTAGATAGGTATGATTTTTCAAAATAAATAAAGAATAACCCAACTCGAAAATAGAGGATTGAGCTGAATTGGGTTGTTCGAGTCATCAACTCAACCAACTCGGAATTGTTGTTTTTAAGTAATGACCCTAATTGGTTTATGTGCAAAAATTTGATGCCTATTACGCTTAGAATGGTAAAGACTACCTTAATTCTTCCTCATAAGAAACGTGTTCATCGCAAACCAAATATTCCAAAGCCACGGTAGACCAAGAACATCTTATAGTTCATAACCATAGTCGAGTTTCTCATTTGCGCTCACCAAAATTATGCATTACCTATTTTTCTTTATTGTAACTATAACGGCCTAAGTTCACCACTAGCAAATATTATCCTTATGGGTTTTCTCTTTCAGGCTTCCTTTCAACCTTTTTAAAACGCGCATACTATGAGAGGTTTTCAGACCTTTATTAAAAAAAAAATGTTTTGTTCCTCTCTACAACCGATGTGGGATCTCAGAAGATAAGTTGTAATTCATCAACCACATTTTAATGAGCCTCAAGCTCTTCGTGAAGCTGATTCAATAGAATGACCAATATATCATTACTACTAACCGCGATTCGACGCTAAATATTACCCAAAAAAAAAAAAGATGCTACTATTTCCACATTAAAGATGTTCAAAAAAATTGAATCATAAGACATTCTCTTTTGAGATGAAGTTAAGAAAAGAAAGGCTTATAGATGATGATAAAGAACTAGAAGAGCATAAATGAATGGTGGGGTCAGGTGATGTGTGGATGTGAAGCACTTTGGTAGGTTCTAAAATAGAATGCCCACCAACTGTTTGTTTTTATGTCTCACACACCATCACATGGATGGGTTGTTAAACATTCCCATCACACACAAAAACGTCAAAATTAGAGCGACTTGGCCTATAAAAACATTTCAAAACGTTGCTTATATTTTCTTCGATCAACTAAATATTAAAGAGTATCATAGTTTAACGGTAACTGGCATGTACTCATGTTCTTAAGATCAGACGTTTAAATCAATAATTGACGTAAAAAATGAACCAGAGGCAGTAAACTAGAGCACATGAGCATCCAATTTGGGTCTTAATGGCTACTACCCCAACTACCATGTCTTCATTATTTGGGTGGCTACACCTACATTCATTAATTCCCCCTACCCATCCTATCTTATCATCTACCCTCCATTAAACCCTTCTCTTCACCCTCCTTTATTTGCACCTTATCATACCTACACCATATTACGTACTCACTCGATATTAGAGTTTAAGAACGGGATACATATTGTCTTCTTTGGACTTTTTCTTTTGGCTTCCTTCAATGTTTGTAAAATGTGTCTAAAAAGGTTTTTACACTCTTATAAAAAATGTTTCGTTCTCCTCCTCAACCGATGTGGGATCTCACAATCCACCTCCATTTTAGGGCTTGGCATCCTTGTTAACATACGCCCGATATCCACCTCCCTTTCACTGACACATCACCCAGTGTCCACTTTTTGGTGTCTGACTCTAATTCCATTTGTAACAACCTAAGCCCACAGCTAACCAATATTGTCTTCATTGGGCTTTCTCTTTCGAGCTTTCCCTCAAAATTTTTAAAATGCATAATTAAATAAGGTTTCCACAAATATTTCGTTCTCCTCTTTAACCTACCTACAATCTCACAAATATTTAATATTTAAATGATGGAGTTGTTGGCCATCCAACTTATCACATTATTGTAGTTGAAGTCAACAACTAGCATAAATACGACAGAGGCTTTATTGCAACAATTAGTGATGTTAGAGGTGATAATTTAAATCAAATGTACTTTTAAAAAAACAAACAAACAAAATCATGGGTCAAATATTTTCTATTTGTAAAGGTGTTCATATGACTCGATAACCTAATCAAACTATTCGACTCAATCACAAAAATAATTTTACAACAAAAATGATTGCCATGTTGTTGTTGCAGACCAACCACTGGGTTCACTTCAATGGAAAATGTTAGGACTGAGCATATATATATATAAATATATATATAGAAAACCTGCAATGGTATTCCGATGTGGGAGAAAGTGCCATTTCAAAAACGAAAACGTATAATGGAATGAATCAGAACAGTTTCAGAAGCAGAAAACGCCATGATTTGCAGTCTCTTACAAAACCCACCTCAGAAACAAACAAACAAACAAACAAAGCAAAAGCAATAAAAAAAAGGCACAAAGATCATCATAATAGAGCTATCAACAGTGCCCAACAAGCCAAATCTTGGTACATTCTGTCCTCAAAAGCTCAACTATGGCACCATGCTATGATATCTCCTACAGACACCAAATCAAGACACAATTCCATGAACAATGAACAATTTAGAACTTGTATTCCACAGTTTCAGAGATCCAACAATGAACCATTGTCAATATCATAACAAGAAAGCTTATTAAATATGGCAGCCAAAGCAGTTACAGGTCCTTGGAGTAAAAGAGCAAAACCCAAATGGCCTATTAGGGATGTTACAGTTTATAGCATAGCAACAGGGTGATGGAACGCACATTCCTCTGGCACCGCCGCAGCAGGTGCAGAGAGCACAAATCTGGAAGCTCCTAAGCTGCCGTCGGCCGCCGTTTATCACCATCGCCGTCGTTTCCATCTTCTCCATCAATGGAACCATCATCGGTTCTTGGTCGGAGTCATTAACCTAAGAAACAAGAAGCACCCAGAATCAGAGCAGGAAAATGGATTGAACCAATCGATTTGAGGGAAATGGGAACCAAATGGGGTTTCGATTTTTTGAGATGTGGGTTCTTTGGAGAAGCGGATTTTGAGTACTCACGTGGATTGAGGTCGCTTCAAAGGCGTCGTGGGCGAGAAAGAGCAGGAAAATGAGAGAAAATAGAACCCCATAAGGCGACATCGTGAGAAAAAGGGGAGGGGGATTTTGTTTCATGGGGAGTTTTTCATTTGTTCATGAAGTTCAAGTACAACTTTGAAATGCTTGGATTTGAGGGGTTGAATTTCATTTGAAGGTGGGAAAAGGGTGAAGAAGAAGGGGGGAAATATATGAAGTTGTTGAAGAATTGGACGAAGCCACGCTCACATATGCACATTTTTCTTTGTTCTTAATGAGATTCTTTTAATTTCTGAACCACAGGGAATGGCCCTCGTGAATGGTGATAATACGAAATGGGGAAATTTCTCATAATCCACTCGCATTATGCGACCCTGCGTCCTCGTTAGGACACCCCAAGAGGTGACACTTCTTTCGGGACTCAGCATTTTTGCTAGCACATTGCCTGTTATCTAGCTCTGTTAGTAAATATTGTTCTCTTTACGTTTTTTCTTTCGAGCTTATAAAAGGTTTTCATGTCCTTTTAAACCCATGTTTCTTTTCCACTCTAACCAATGTGAGATTTCACCACTTTCAACTATGTCCGCCGGCTCCGCTAATTAGAGGTTTGAAAGGTTACAAATAGTCAAATGGTTAAGTAATAATTGAACATAGAGAAATAGGAAGTAAATGGTTAAAGGAGTTGGTGGTGTGCATTATGAATGTCCTCCCTCATATTTCTTCAACAAACCCTTTTAAATTTAATGCTCAATAAACATGATAAATAATTATTCACAATGTGTCAAAAAAAAATTACAGAATACGAAAACGCTAATATTTTGCTTAGCGTATACGAAAAACGCTACAAATTTCGAATCTTTCTCTTTCACGATAATTTTTTAGACGTGTTCATATGAACGGATAACTTGATTAATTTGAATTACGTAATCCAAACCATAAACGTTAATTTTTTTTTTTTCCGATTTTAGTTGAGTTAAATTTTTGGAAAACTAAAAATTTAGTTCGGTTTGTGTTTCGACATTTTTTTGGCCGGTCAATCCAATCTAACCCTATCCCACTTTTTTAAAAAAATACATAATGTTTAATGTTTATAGTCAATGTTAGTAATACATTTTGGCTTGAGAAACCCCTTACCGGCGGTCGTCCGTTGTTGTAAAGTAGTCCTCTCGTAGCTTTTGGGAGGAGGGGTAGTCTTGTGTGTAAGCATAGCATTTCTGGTCGAACCCGCCCAACCCAACTAAGAAAAACCGAACCTGACAGACACATCTTTTTCCTTTTGGGAGGGTACTCCGAGTAGTGGGTACCTCGTTAGACCTCGACTCGTCTACTCGGGTCTTGTAAGATATTATGTAATAAGTATTTTCAACCATTTTTTATATTTTTTAATTTTAGATAATTAATTATTATTAACTATTTTAATTTTATCGAAAATCTTATTGTTTATGAAACAATCATCCCACATTTCTTCCCACTCACACGTTCCCAGGTAATTGTGAAATTTTAATTTAATCATTAGGTATATATATATATATATATGTATGTATGTATATATGTATGTATGTATGTATATATGTATGTATGTATGTATGTATATATATTATATATTATTAAAAAAACAACAAAGAAAAATAAATAAGAAACTACTTGAAATCCACATTATGGAAATTGGGCCAAAGCCCAAATAAGTAGTTTACATTTTATTTTTTTATTTTAAAAATCAAACAAGATTTTTCATACTTTTTGAATCATTAAAAAATTATTATTTAAATGGAGTAATAAATCTTAATTAAAAGTTTAAAAATAAATAAATAATTTTTTATCAACTAAGATTTTACTTTTATTAAAAATAAAATTTTAAATAAACGACACAAACGATCCGACTATCTAACCAATCTCATTACTCGTTGCTGTCTATTCTTTTGCTACTTTCAAGTTAAATGGCTAGTGGGTAAGCAAACAGAATAGGTTGACAATAACTATGATGAGCGTGAGTGACAGAGGCAAGTAGGGTATCAAAGAGCGTCGTCGTGGAAATAATGGCACTGGGGTTGACCCTCAGGTCCATTGGAAGAGGACGTTACATCATTATATTATCTCCCACAAAGTAATAGACAATTAAAGCTAAGAAGGTTCGATGATCATTCATTCTTCATCTACAAGATTGGACCTATTACACGATCTAAGGTCAAATCAATTTATTTTTTAAACCATATGGAATTATTGTATGGTTAAGCTCGATTATATGTTTTACAAAAAGTACTCCTAACAATCAACTAAGACTCGAGCATATGGACTGTTAGTATGTTTTATGATTGAGTTGAACATGAAAATGGATAATTAAGCCTAGAAATATGGAATTATTGTATGGTTATGCTCGGTTATATGTTTTAGGACTAAATTAGACTTTGATGGATCTATATGTCCGGTTGGGACTCGAGCATAATATGATTAACTGTACTTTGTTTATGCATGAACTTGATGCTATGTGATCTAGAGGATATGCATAATATATTAGAGAGCCTTAGCGTATGATTCGTCTTACCTTGGTCCTTGAGCCACATTTGGGGTCCTTTTATGATGATATGGACTGACTAGGTCTATACATGGAGACGATTGTACCCTTAAATGTCATAACAAAAATTTTTCTTATACTCAATTGTTGTAGCGGAAGCGGAAGCAATATTGATTGCATTCACAAACCCACAAACAAAAATTTAACAGAGAGACACAGATTTACACGGTTTGAAGAGAAGAAATTCTCCTACATCCACAGATGGTAGCCAATCACTGTAACCAAAGTGTTTACAAACACTCTTGCACTACAAAGTCTCTCTTACAAAGTTTCTCCCAATTGCCTCTAGTCAAATATAAGATGACAGTGACTCATATCTCAAAACAATGCTAGACAAGCCTTTATATAGACGTAATAATACTAATTCTCATACATGAATCAAAATAAGAATATGAACCAAAAGGGTTATGAACTAAATGAGAGTTATGACAATACATCTTCATGATAGCGTACAACAGGTCTATATATGGATAGTAAGAGTGCAACTCCTAATCATGAACTCACCTCGACTGACAAAGTTCTACTTAGCAAATAGGAATGCGACATCACCCACTTATGGTTCGTGGAACATTAAATGGTAATTCTAAGGGAGCTTCGGTTGTGGTTAGTGGGGACCCTACTTGCACTGTTTAAGGGAGCTTTTGACTAGCGCTTTATGATAGATATATATGAAGATATAGGAAGACCGAGAGGTTACTTGTCATGAGTGACAATTCCTCCGTACTTGTTAGACTTCGCTAGAGCTCGAGATAGACGAGGTGCGGACGAGAGCACCTTCACTTGTAACGTCAAATTCTAAATTTGGAATGAAATTGGATGATATTGGAAGGTTTTGAAGTTAAAAATTATGCAACTTGATTAAAATTGATGTTTTGTCTTTACACCGTCGTGGACCTTACACGGTTTTGGGAGGGTAAGAATCAGCCGTGGAATAAACGCTTTTTTAATTCACCACTTTCGAACCCGTTGGTCAAAACATTAAGCTCTGAGAACACACAAAAATTAAATAAAAGCTTCCACGGTTTGGGCTATGGTGGATCTCTAGCTTCCAAGAAAGGATCTCCCCCTTTCCTCTCACTCGGATTCAAATTGTGGTGGTGTACAGTTGCAGCAAAGCAAAGCAAAGCAATGCAGATCTGATCTTCCTTTCAATCGAGAGATAGATCCCACCCTCTTTAATTCATCTCCGATTCAGATCCCTGTCTACAAAAAAAAAAAAAAAGCAAGATTCCGCTTAATCTGCGCCAGTTATTTCCCTCTGGAATCACTGATCCGGCTTTCTTCAATGGGTTTGCGCTCAAACCCTACGGGAAACCTCTCTTTTTCTCCTTCTTTGATCCTCCTCCTGCTTCTTGTTTCTCTGTTTGCCTCCGTTCAGGTATTCATCTCGCATTTCTCTACCTTTAATTTTGGTCTTTTTGGCGTTCTTATGGGGGTTTGGTTTGTAATTTTTGTTCGGTGTTTTCAGGTTTATTCTGCGGAAGTGGAGAAAGAGGAGTTGGATGGACCTAAGGATCTCGGTCGACGTAGCAAGGTGAGTATGATTCCTTGTCTTTCTTGTTTTACTTTGGATGAAGCTATTTTATGAAATTATTGGTGGGCTGTGAGGCTGTGAGGCTGCGACTCTGGCCATGGCAGGAGGGGAGGGGGTTTGGGGGTTATTGAGATTGAGATCTTTGCGCTTTTGAACATAATTGTTTTCCATTTACATTGTAAGTAGAACTAACTATTTTGAGTAATGATTCTCTTGCCTTGTATGGGGTATCTTGTGGAACATAATATGCCATTCTGAAAAGAAATTTGAGATTAAGATGCGTTGTCCCAATTGATCATTTCCCTTTTTCTTTTCTTCTTTAATCTCTAGTTTTATTTCTTTCATGATGTTATTATCGTCTGTATTTCCTCTCATTAGATTTCCTGGAACAACGTTGACACAATTGCTGCAAAAAAGGATGTTGTTGACTCAGAAGATCTTAATCTTGACCTGGACTCCGTTGGTCTTGGAGTTTTTGACGCATTTTTTGCTAGTTTGTCCATGATAATTGTCAGTGAGGTTGGTGTTGTTATTTCTATTCTCATTTATACTTTCTGTGAAAAATTTCAGTAGAATTGTGTCCATTCCCGATATGCTATTGGGTGTATTACTGCAGTATCAGTTCAATTGAATTACCAACATGAACTGAAGAGACGAAAAGATGGGAAATGGGAAATATGGTGCTTTTGGACCTAACTGCTTGTTTCTTCAAGTTTGATTCCTTTAATTTTTTCTAGAATGAATGTGTGTAGATTGGAGATGAGACGTTTATAATAGCTGCACTTATGGCTATGCGCCACCCGAAGTCCATTGTATTATCTGGTGCGCTCAGTGCCCTGATTGTAATGACAGTAAGTTGATCAGATCTTTCATTTTCATCAGGTTCCAAGTCCAAGTTCTTTCTCTGGTGAATAAGAGTAGAACTATTTCCATGTCAATTAGGTACTCTCGACTGGATTAGGTAGGATAGTTCCGAATTTGATATCAAGGAAACATACCAATAATGCTGCTACAGGTACATACATATTATTTTACACTCTTTGGAATATATCTATTTGTAGAGTACTGTATGATCTTATTCATTCTATTTGACTCTGACTATCTTTTCTAATATATATTTCCTGATTAACCGTTACCTACCTCCTGATTCCCCTGCTGTTGTCACTTCATTCATACAAAGGGTTGATAATTTGGCAATTTTCTTCTACTACTTCACCGTCTCTATTAGTGTCACTTCTCCCTTCGCTGTAATGAAGAGAAAAAAAGAAATCTTAAAGATCCTCCAAGGTTTAATGGTATCTATACGTATAAAAATAAATAAACGCAACTTATACAGATAGAAAGAAAAAGATGGATTAGATACGAAATCTTGACTTTAAAGTTATCTACCTCCTTGGTACCAAGAAAAAAAGTCTCCTAAAAGCATCTATACCACTAAGGAAGGAAGGAGTTGAATCGCAGACATACGAATCACTAATATCCCAACCACCTGTAGCAGTAAGAAAGAGTTTGGAGGTGAATCGCAAATGGTGATTTTGTAATCGGAGTCTGACCCAAACAATATGGGTTATTGATGTAGCTTCATTCCAACCAAAAAGAATTGACCTAAATTAAATTGGTTAATATTTTCAATATCTCGACCTCAAGATTATGTACTACCATGAATATACATATGTTTGATTTGTGTACGAGAAATTTATAGGCACTACTTTTCTGATGAAAATGCAATCTAGAGTTTTGGGTTCATGTTCTTTTTCCTCATAGGAGGTGTTACGACTACTGTAGCTAAACCTCCCATATTTTAAGGTATTTGTAGGAAGGCATTCCACTTCTTTTACTCGAGTTTTGGGTTCATGTTCTTTTTCCTCGTAGGAGGTGGTACGACTACTGTAGCTAAACCTCCCATATTTTAAGGTATTTGTAGGAAGGCATTCCACTTCTTTGACTCCTAAGGTACTTAACCAATTTTCTAACGATGGATTTATCTAATTCAATATTTTAAATTAATCAATTAAATAACTGAGCCACAGTGCCATACTGGTTTGACATTAAGGAAAACCTTTAGGAGTGATGAATTTATACCATGGTGAAGATAAAACTTTTAGGAGTGATGAATCACTTAAACAACTTAATTATAAGCGTCGAAGGTTTTATCTGTTGTCGTTTGATCCTGCATTTCACTTATTAGATATGACTTGATGCATCACTTAAACAACTTTTGCTTGTCATTTTGGGATGTTGTAATGGTACCTTCTTTCCAGAGGATGAGACGACATTTATTATTTTACCTGTTAAACGTGACTCTTCTGTCTAAGTTGAGTACTTTTGCTAGAGTTTTCATATATGTTTGTTTTTTCCTATAGTGATGTCAGCCTACATATTTATATTTCTGCAGTTCTGTATGCATTTTTTGGATTGCGGTTACTTTACATTGCTTGGAGATCCAAAGCAGACTCAAAATCTTCAACGAAAAAGGAAATGGAAGAAGTATGATATCTTCAACACCTTTTCGGTTTGATGCTTGTTTAAATTTATTTTTTTTGATTCTTATCTGCATTTTTCTTTGTTGTCTGGCATAATTTCTTAATCTTGAAGCAGACTCAATAGTTCTGTTCTTTTTCGATTTGGATTTGTAAATTTTTATTTTCTACACCTTATATTTTTTCCCCTTGTAGTGTCATAAAAATATTTGGAGTCATTCTGAATATTGTTGTTTGTCTCTTATGTCTTGAGTGATTCAATATACCTACCTATATTTCATCTGTCCCCATATTGTTATCTCATTTTCTAAGAAAACTTGTGGTCGTTTTAGCCTTTCCTTGTGTTAGTTCTTTAAATGGTTGACGTCTAAATTCTAATCACGTGTTCAGGTAGAGGAGAAACTCGAGGCTGGACAATCCAAGACGACCTTTCGCCGCTTCTTTCTCCGATTTTGCACACCCATATTCTTGGAGGTCCACAAATCACTATATCACTGATTTGGCATAAAACTATCAATATTGTTCTTTTCTTTTTCTTTCTGACTTCTTCCATTAGTGTAAATATTTGTGTTATTCAGATGCATATAATTTTCCATATATGTCATTCCTTAGCTGATTCTCGAAATTACTTTGGCTTTTGCAGTCATTTATTTTAACCTTCCTTGCCGAATGGGGAGATCGAAGTCAGATAGCAACAATTGCTGTAAGTTCTTTCATAAAATTGTATGTTTGGTTTGCTTGATATCGTCTAGTTGGTACTGGAACTTGGATTGAACCATAGTTTCAATAGTTTTTATATTCTAGAAGCGAGATTTATAACACGAATTTGAATTTTGGTTTCGATTCTTGAAATCCGAACTTACTACAAGTGACTTCAGAATGTTTTAAGATATGAAAAATGAAGAAGAATTTAAGGCATACACAACTAATGGGCGAGGGGCGTGTATTGCAGCTAGCAACACACAAGAATGCACTTGGAGTGGCTGTGGGAGCCATCTTGGGGCATTCAGTTTGCACATCAATGGCAGTGATAGGTGGAAGCATGTTGGCATCAAAGATATCACAGGGCACAGTTGCAACAGTTGGAGGCTTGCTCTTCCTTGGCTTCTCCTTGTCTTCCTATTTTTTCCCACCTCTATAAGTTCTAACCCCACAGTATTCACTCTTTTTCTTTTTTGCCTGTCATTTTGTTGTTCTAAATTCTTTCCCAACTGTTCATTTTCTTTTTCTTTTTCTTTTTTTACATTTTTAGTAGCTTTGGAGAAGTCAGATGTTTTGGCAATTTCGTCGATTTCGTGTGTTGTTTGTTCAAAAAGCATACAAAAATACATTTATATACCGATTCTAACTCTATAGTTCGAAAAGCGAATTCATATAAAGCCTTTTGTTATTCTCCCAACTCGTGCTCTAAGCGGATTTTGTTAATACTGATCTTAATGATTTGAAAACATGAGAGGATAGATGTTTGGTAATAGATTTAGAAACTATATCTCGACTTAGGTCTTACATGATCTTTTTTGGCTTTGTAGGTCGTCGAATATTTCGTCTAATCTCGTTCTTGTCGAAAGGATTCACTCACTCACCATTGCTTCATTAGCCAACATTTTTAATTTGATATGAACTTTGTTTCCATTTAGAAATTTCCTTTCTAAAATTCTCATTGACTTACCTGAAAACCCTAAAAACCCAATCCATTGGATCAAATTTAAATTATCACATTTAGCTAAATTAAAATATGGTTTCGGAAGAAAAAATTTTAATCAGCCGGGTTCTAACCTCATTCGTTGATGTCCTGTTTTACATTTATGGAGCGAATTCAGCCAATATGAACTCTAAGTTCGGGTTGGGGGATTTAACTCTACCCATTGCTTGATATGGCTAGCGATGGGTTTGAATTTGGTTTTTGGGTTGTTTCCTCACTGCTCTAATGCCCTGTTTCGAATTCTATTGGAGAATCGTCACTTTCCTTCGCCTACATTATCATTGAAGAACGTGGTTTAAGATGAGATGGATGAATCTGTGCAGTGGTTACTCTGCTTCTACTGCGTTTCTGAAACTTTCCCGTTCTGTTTCTCAAGTTACAATGGCCCCGAAAATCATACCATTCAACTTTTCTGGGCACCACCTGTTCGAATCTTGTAGTTACCACTCTTCGAATGATTCTTTGCCCAATACCCTTCATGCCAAGATGGTCAAGAATGGTTCTATTTTCGAATCGAGGAAGTTTATTTTGAGTTCTTACGTGAAATCTGAGAAATTAAACGATGCACGGAAAGTGTTCGATGAAATGCCTAGCAGAGATGTTCTTACATGGACGGTCCTTATATCCGGTTTTGCTAGAGTAAACTGTTCTGAAATGGCATTGCAACTGTTTAGAGAAATGCTGGTTGAAGGTGTTTATCCAAATCCTTTTACTTTGTCTACTGTTCTTAAACTTTGCTCTAGAGTGGGTGATGTGAAAATGGGTAAGGGAATTCATGGATGGATACTCAGAAGTGGGGTTAGCTTAGATGTTGTCTTGGAGAATTCTATGCTTGATTTGTATGCTAAGTTTGATGAATTTGATTATGTCAAAAAGTTGTTTGATTCAATGAGAGAAAAGAGCACTGCTACTTACAACATATTGCTTGGTGTGCATGTCCGTAGTGATGTTAACAAATCTCTTGATTTATTCAGAAACTTGCCTTGCAGAGATACTGCAAGTTGGAATACAGTAATATGTGGGCTAATGCAAGGTGGGTATCTGAATGAAGCATTGGAGCTACTCTATGAGATGGTGGAGAACCAACCTGAGTTTAACAAAGTTACTTCTTCCATAGCCTTAAGTGTCGTTTCTTCTTTACTGATTATCGAGCTCGGTAGACAAGTACATGGCCGAATTCTCAGGTGTGGTTTTCATAATGATGGATTTGTAAAGAGTTCACTGATAAATATGTACATTAAGTGTGGAAATTTGGAAAAAGCATCGGTGATATATAGTCAAATGCCTTCCGGGTTTGGAAAAAAACAAGATTTCGACATTGTATATAGCGACACGATGACAGAAATTGTTTCACGGAGCTCAATGGTGTCTGGATATGTTCGAAATGGCAAGTATGAAGATGCCTTCAAAACCTTTGTTTCTATGGTTCGTGAACGGGTTCTAATGGATAAATTTACCATTGCAAGCGTTGTTTCCGCTTGTTCTAATGCTGGCGTTTTCGAGCTTGGACGTCAAATCCATGCATATATTCAGAAAACAGGGGAACAGCTTGATGCTCACTTGACTTCCTCCTTGATTGACATGTACGCTAAAGGTGGGAGTCTGGATTGTGCCCGTCAAATTTTCGAGCAAATGACTTACTTAAACGTTGTGATATGGACTTCCATGATCACTGGATGTGCTCTACACGGGCAAGGTAAGGAAGCCATTAGGCTGTTTGAAAAGATGAGATATGAGGGAATGATACCAAATGAGGTTACTTTTATAGGAGTTTTAGCAGCTTGCAGTCATGCTGGGCTAATTGAAGATGGCCGTCTATATTTTAACATGATGAAGGATGTTTATGCAATCAAGCCTAAGGTTGAGCATTTCACTTGTATGGTCGATCTTTACGGTCGAGCTGGACGTCTGAACGAAGTCAAGAAATTCATCTATGAGAATGATTTATCACACCTTAATGCAGTTTGGAAGGCATTCCTGTCATCTTGTCAGCTTTACAAGGACATCGAAATGGGGAATTGGGTTTCTGAAAGATTGTTTAGACTCGAACCACTAGACGAAGGGCCTTACATTTTACTATCGAACATGTGCTCCAGCAATCAGAAATGGGAAGAAGCTTTCAGAACAAGAAGATTTATGCAACACAGAGGGATTAGCAAAACACCTGGTCAATCTTGGATTCATGTGAAAAATCAAGTCCATTCTTTTGTTGCGGGAGATCGATCGCACCCTCAACACGCTCAGATATATGAATATCTAGACAATCTTATTGGAAGATTGAAGGAAATTGGGTATTTGTTTGATGTAAAATTGGTGATGCAAGATGTAGAAGAAGAACAGGGTGAAGTGCTTCTTGGTTGGCATAGTGAAAAGCTTGCAATAGCTTATGGCTTAATCAGTTTGGATTCTGCCATTCCAATCCGAATCATGAAGAACCTTAGGATGTGTACTGATTGTCATAACTTTATGAAGTTAACATCTCAACTTTTATGCAGGGAGATCATTGTACGAGATATTCATCGTTTCCATCATTTTAACTCGGGTCATTGCTCGTGTGGTGATTATTGGTGAGAAGAGATGGAGAATCTGATGCCTGTGAATTTTCATGCAAAAACTTACGTTATTCTAATGCCCAAGATAAAAGAACGAGGGGGAGAATCTACCCCGAGATTTTAGAAGGTGCAAAATCAATGGGTGCTGGAGCTGCTACAACTGCTTCAGTGGGAGCTGCTGACGGTATTGGAAACGTGTTCAGTTTTTTGATCCATTCCATGATGCGTCCAAGGCTTGGATTAGACTTATGAGAATAGCTTTTCTTAAATGGAAGGAGGGTGCATACATAACAGTTCTAGAAAGGAAATCAATATGCAATCACAAAGGATCTAGCAAAGAGGTTTGGCATGAAATATACAATTTTATGTTTCCTTAACACAGACATGGAAGTTACATTGCAGGAACAGAACATGATACAAAATCTACTTGACAAAGTAAGGGAGGTCCAAGACATAGAGGAGGAAGTATGCCCAGATCACGCCGGAGATCCCGCCAAAGAAGAACCCGCCAGTGAATTTCGCCCACCCATCAGCGGTTTGCAGCTGATCAGGGGTCTTTTTCCTGCCGGTCAAGGTCAATGATGGTGCAGTGGATGGCTCTCCTTCATTGAAGGATGCAATGCCATACATTGTCAAGCAGATGCTCAAAATGGCAATGAGACCACCGGCGGCCAGTGAGCCAGCTCCTCCGGCGTAGGCTGTGTTCCTTAGAGGGCCAGCTTTGACAAATGGACCGACCAGAAGAAAACCATGTGCCAGACCTACTTCAATTCCCCTCAGCAATGGGCTGACTGCTGTTCTGTAGGCTGGGAGGTTTGAGAGGTACCATGCTATCAGTGGGCTTGAGGTTACTGGAGTCTCAAGGCTTCCAATGAATGGGTCTCCATTGATTGGCTGGATCACTTGGTAAGTTGGCTGCAACAATATCGATAGCTTATTATTATACGGAGAATTGCTTAACCATAAATGCACTCCCAAAACACCCTCTTTAAATTTTTTTTTGTATCGGTTGGCGGATATTATCCTCTTTGGACTTTCCCTTAAGGTTTTTAAAATGTATTTGCTAGAGAGAGGTTTCCATTCTCTTATAAAAAAAAAATGTTTTGTTCTCTTCCCAACCGACCTCTCTTCGAGGCCCAGCGTCCTGACACATGTTCTCTTCTCCAATCGATGTGGGATCCTCCAATCCACTCCCTTTCAAGGACCCGCGTCCTTACAAGCACACCATCTCGTGCCTACCTCCCTCGGGGCTCAGCCTACTCGCTGACACATGGTCTGGTGTATGGCTCTAATATCATTTGTAATGATCGAAGTCCATCGTTAACAGATATTGTTCTTTTTGGGTTTTCCCTTCCGGGCTTTCCCTCAACGTTTTTAAAACGCGTCTTGTGCTTAGGAGAGGTTTCTACACCTTGTAAAGAATGTTTCGTTCTCCTACCAAACGAACGTGAGATCTCGCATCTTTATACAACTAATACATTTATATTTGAGATTTTAAGTTAGTATCCCTTGAAATAGTATACATTACTTGGCATGAAATATTCTTAAAAGCTCAAAGCTAGGCAGATGAAATAGAATTGGGAGATGATGGTTGGTTAGATTACCTTATCAGCTTGGATGGCTCTGATAGTGAAGGAGTGTGTTCTTGCAGGGATGCGTCGGAGCGGCGAAACGGAGAGGCCTTTGGGAGCAACCAAAGCTCTGGTGGTGGAAGAAGCAAAGCTGGAACTGAGCTGACTGGCAATGGGGGAGGTTGCAGTGGCCATGGCTGCTGCTGCCTTTGGCTTGTGGAAGAATCAGTGGCAGAGAAGAAGATGAATGAGGTGAGATTTTTAGATTTGGTTTTTGGATTTAGCTTAAGCTTATTGTTGTTGGTGGCCATGGAAATTTTGTGGGAGGCTGTCATTGATCAACCCTCTCTTCTCATTGGATGGAACTTGCCACGTAACCTTATCCCTTATCCATCTCTCTCTCGCTCTCACACATGAGAATGGGCTAGCCCATGTGGGTTTCAAAGGTTTGAATTTAGGGCCTCTCCCTCAATGGGCTAAAAGTGACATTAACCCCCTTTACTCTTATAAACAAATTCAATGCATGCAGAGTTCGAAAACGTTTCTCTTTTGTTATCTTGTGCAAGGCGTACCTAATGGTGACGGGGTACCGACGTTGGACCATAAAACGTGTCAAGCCTACATCGTAAGCTAGTCTACATAATCTAAAATCTAGAGCTCTGATGGCAACTATAACGACCCTAAATTTCTATATACACAAAATTGTTATTAACGTCTCATACTCATCTCTTATGCGGAAATATAAGTCTTAAAAGAAACATCATTTATATCATAAACATTGAAAACATTTAAAACTTCATCTTCTAGAAAACACTGTAAGTCTTATATGTTTCAAACGAAATACTACAATTCAAAAGAATAAAATAAAATAATTTAAAACGATGAATTGCAAGACAACATATTCTAACCTAAGACTAGGAATTTAAATATGCATTTATCTTATGCACATGCCACAGTCTACTCTCGATGTCGCTATTATCTGTACATGGGCGCCTTGCCTTTATTATCTAAAAAATGTTGTGGCACACGGCTTAAGTATTTCTAAGAAAACTCAATAAGGGACCCTGTTACAGGGGCCTGCTAAATGTAATCACGTCCAAATATGCTGTAGGGACTTATTTCTATCTCATATCATACTAAGGGTAGCCCCTAGTCTCGGACAATTATGGATGTGTAGTACTTCCCTACACACGACCCACACGTGCGAGTGTGAATCCCCAAGGGGCTCGCACACCATCTAGACCCTCTCTGGTCAAGCTAACTGTCTGTAGCGACGTCCGGAGGTTAGTGGAACCCCTGGTATCATGATCCCCATGATCACCATGCTCACCATATTGTGCGCGTCCATACTCGTCATCTCTAGGGGAAGTATCCCTATGCATATGTACATACATACAACATGCATGAGGTTCTTCTAATTCTCATCTTAACATCTCTTCTAATACAACCCTCTCGTTGGATATTTGTATTAATATCATTTTCCTGCTCTTAGGGTTGTGTCCTAGGTCAATCTATCAACATGACGCAATATGTGACTCATAATCATATAGCATGCTTAATATGGAAAACATCAACATATTAAAATAAACATCATGCAATCATCATACTCATCATAACACTATTAAGTGCATCAAATATATTATAGACATCATGCATCGAAATATATAAATTACGTACATTATCATGCATCATAGCTCATACATCGTAAATATAACTGTAACACACAATTTCTAGCCTATCTTATAGTAAGACCACTTCCTTGGTTGGCCTTGGCCGAGTACTCCCTAATTTAATTACGTAAGCTCCCATTCCTCAAGAGCTACTCCAAAGGTCACCGGGATTTGTTTCCTACCACACCGTACATCACCTTCCATTAGTATTTCACAATTAAATGAATAATCAATTAATAAATGTGCAATACAGCTCCAAAATGACATCGATTACCTTAATTGTGGCCGAAAACACGTCCAGGAGGATCGAAATAGTGGAAACCGAGCTAAAAATGGCAAGTCAAAACGAAAACAATCGAGAAGCCATCGGGGAAGCCGCCAAGCCGAGCCGAAGGGCTGCTTGCGCTGTTGGATGACACGTGGTAGCAGCAGAGCGAGCGACATCGTGCAAGTGCTTCAGGTCGAGGCACGGGTTGTAGATCTATTCGGTTTCGGTTTCGGGTTATCAATTTTCGGGTTGGGCTGAGCCGACGCAATTTAGATTGCAGTTATCCGGTTTGGGTCTGATCTAGATCCGATGGAGTCGTCTTCCTTACCCGACTTAACGAGATTATTCCAACATCGATTTCCCTCTCCTCTACGCGGTAGTTTTCGACGTCGTTTTCCATCCTTTTTTTTTCTCTTCTTCTCTAATTAAATTTAAAAAGTTCTTACTGGTATTTAAAATTTGAAAAAGTCTACCAAAAGTAACCTTTTACTTTGTTCTAACATGAGAAAGAAATGAGAAAGCAGGTATCAAAATCTTCCACCCCGCCATTGACACGTTTTATGAGCTTCATTGCATGCAAATTTAATACCATCAGATCTTATTTCATGCATCAATCACCATGTGGCTTCCTTACTTCAAAAGCTGTGCTTAAATTCATTGAATGTTCTTCGCTTTATTTTTTGTGTTTATGGTCAAAGGAATATATATATGTTAATACTCGCACGTATGAATCGTGTGTAGAGCATATGGTGCACATCCAAGTTACCCGTTAGGATAATACTTGTTAGACGAACATGACTCTCCACAATGGTATGATATTGTCCACTTTGAGCATAAGCTCTCATGGCTTTGCTTTGGGCTTCCCTAAAAGACTCCACACTAATGGAGTTAGTATTCCTCACTTATAAACCCATGATTATTCTCTAACTTAGTCGATGTGGGACTTTCATCATCCAACAGTACTGTGGGAAAATAGATTGAAAGGATAGGTTCTGTCATTGTATTGACATGTTCTTGCATTTAACCCTCAACAGTGAAGTCACTTACTGAGTATTTCCGTGTACTATTACATTTTTCAGGTTAAGGCAAGATATTTCTGTATGGCTAACGACGACATCGCAATTCGAGACCATGACACATGCATAGGATAGTTGCATTTATTTTTGTTAAACTATAGGATGATTTTTTATTTTTTTATTTAATCGTTCAATTATTTTATTATGTTATTTGTGGTGTCGTTTTTAAATATATTTTCAAAACACGTAAGTTCATGGCTCTGTTTTAAGATGAAGACGACGTTTTATGAAAGTTTCATTTTCAATTTTAAAAAAATCTTTTTGAGAGACTTGAAATTTTGGGTTCGTTGAGTTGGTAATCGAGCAACTCAAATACAGTTCATAGTTAAACTTAACCCAATCCAACCCGATCTAAATCCAAGTTGGGTTAGGTTTGGTTGTCAGATTATTTTTTTTTTCAATTATTTAAAAAATCTTATTTATCCCTAACGTATAATACATTAATAACTACAATTTCATAAAATTCAAATATCAAACATTACCGTTCACTCATATCATTTACAAATTTTAAATGTTTTAATATTTTTAAATGAAAAGTAAGATTAAGTTCGGTTGTATCACTATTTTTCATGCTAGTTGGGTTGACCCTACAAAAAAAAAACACTGAACCAAATTTTCAGTTTTTCAAAAACTCGACCCAACCAAAATCGAAAAAAAACATAACCTAACTTTACAATCATGATTTTGGTTGAGTATTCCAAATTCTCAAATTGAGAATTTTACATATCGACACGTAACTAAAACCAAAACACAAGTGTGTCTAACTATAATAGTACTCCTAAACTTTCATAAATATTTTAAAATATTCTTAAAACGTACAAAATTTTACCTGAAAAACAGATCTAAAACGAGTCAGATAGTGATTAGAGTGTTCGATAGAGCTTAAAGAATAACAACAAACCGAATGACAATTTCCTTTTGTTTTGTTTTGTTTTGAATTTGAATGATATGTAAGGAATGATAAAGAGGATGAAGTATGAGGAAATAGGTATCAAAATCTTCCACCCTTCCATTGACACGTTCTATGAGCTTCATTGCATGCAAATTTAATATGTTCATATCATATCTCATGCATCAATCACCATCTGGCTTCCTTATTTCAAAATCAGTGCTTAAATTCATTGAATTTTCTTCACTTTCTTTGTTGTGTTCATAGTCAAAGGAATATAGACCATTAGGGTTTGGTAGCTCACATGCACGCCCTCCGCATGAATGCTTTCTTCATCGAATTAAGTGAACATTTAATTGATAATCTTTTGAGATATGCTCGAGTCCATGTTATCGTATATATGGATCTCGAGAATTCGAAACTATGACCTCTGGATCAAAATCATTTACCTACTAAAATTTATTAACTTTAGCTTTCGGGTTGGTTCGTTATTTTAACATGGTATAAGAGTGTGTAGGACGTCTTGTATTCAGACCGTCCGAATTGAAAAGTGAGGGAGATATTGAAGTATATTGATATGACTATATTTATTGTATTTTATAAGTTTGAGTTTTGGAGTTGGTTAATGATTTATGATAATCAACTGAGCTATGTTTAAATTGGTGATATGCCTATGGTTTAAGTTGGTTGGGCTCGTTGGACTCCTCAAATTAAAATGTTGAAGATTTTGTAGCTTTGATGATGGTATAATTGTAACGACCCTAAATTTCTACATAGAGTTGCTATTCATGTCTCGTGCTCATCTTTAATGCGGAAATATAACTCTTAAAAGAAAATATCATCTTCTCTAACAAACACACCCATGATCTTACGTGTATACGAAACACTGAAGTTCAGAGAAAATAAAAACAAATAAAAAATAATTTAAAACGATGAAATACAAAACAATCTATTCTGACCTAAGACTAGGAATTTAAATATGAGTCTACCCTATGCACGTGTCACAGTCTCTACTTGCGATGCGGCCGTCCTTCATACATGTGCGCATTGCCTTTACCTTAAAAAATGATGTGGCACACGATCTGAGAATTTTGAAGAATACTTAGTAAGTTGCCCCACGATAAAGGGCCATGCAAATGCAAACACATGCAATCATGCTCTTGGGACCTATTTCTATTCTCATTTAGAGGTGACCTCCAGTCTCGGACAACTATGGATGTGTAGTACTTCCCTACACACGACCTACACGTGCAAGTGTGCGTTCCCAGGTGGGCTCACACCACCCCATGAACCTTCTCTGGTCACTAATCTGTAGCAACGTTCAGAGGTCAGTGAAACCCCTAGTGTCATATGCCTCATGAACACGTTTAAAATTACCAAATAGTCCAAGTGTAATTACACTAAAGTTTTTACTTTAGTCTTTATTTCATGCATATAAATATTACTAGTGTGTTTGATCTAATAAAGATGAGCAAAATTAATTAGGTTAGAAGTAACGCAGTAAAAAAATAATTTATAATAAAATAAATAATTATTTGTATTAATTGCGAAAGAGTTTTATATATTTAATTGAGTTTCTTTAATATTAATACCTGACACAATTTTGAAATAAATAAATCACTAAAATACAAAAATTATAAAAAGGAAAATAACAAAATATGTCACGTCATTCACATAAATAAAATAGAATAATATTTCATATTTTAAAATTTACATTATTTGAATAACAAAATTCTAAAATTAATTAAATTCATTTCAAACAAAAATTAAAATCCCGTTATAGTTACGGGGTGCTTCGATCGCCGGCTTCCCTGTCATCAGGTCACCAACACCCTTGACCTTCCGGGTCAATGATCTCATAACTTTACACAGTGAAATCTAAATTTTTATAAATTATTAATTTTAATTTTAAACGGCTTCCCTGTCATCAGGTCACCAACACCCTTGACCTTCCGGCACGGGTCAATGATCTCATAACTTTACACAGTGAAATCTAAATTTTTATAAATTATTAATTTTAAATTTAACTATGCTAACAAATCTCCACAATGCTATGATATTGTCCACTTTGAACATAAGCTCTCATGGCTTTGCTTTGGGCTTCCCAAAACGCGCTCATATCATATAAATTGATCGTGTTCAGTAATTATTTTTCCGGTAGTTATTTTGAAGAAATATATATATATTTTTTTTTTTTTAAATGATAATATAATTTTTTAAATATAAGAAAAAAAGTTGCTCTAAAAATGCAATTCAAATGACACAAATTTGTTACAACAAAATTCAAAGAAAGGGCGGGATGGGCGGAGTACATGCAATTTGGGAGCCTATAAATATACAACTGTCAAGCACATACTAGACTCACACACAAATGGTACCCTTCTCTCTTTACTAGCTCTGTAAATTTCACCATTATCATCACCAGCAAACCGCCGTCGTCGCGCCATGATCGCCGGCAAGGACGTTGTCGAGATACTCCTCGCAATCATCCCAATGTACTTTCCGCTAGCAATCGCCTACATTACTGTGCGGTGGCTCAAACTCTTCACCGCCGAGCAATCAGCCGGAATCAACCGCTTTGTCAGAACCCTAGCCATTCCATTCCTCGCCTTCAGAGTAATCTCATCTAACAACCTCCTTGGCATCAATCTCAGACTCTTCGCCGCGGATTCGCTTCAGAAGCTCATCTCCCTCGCCGCTCTGTTCCTCTGGAAAATCCTCTTCAAAAACGCCTCTCTCGAATGGATGATCACTGTGTTCTCTTTGTCCTCGCTTCCGAATACACTCATTATCGGCCTTCCGATGACGACGGCGATGTACGGCCAAGAATCCATTAGTTTCATGATTCAGACTCTGATTTTTCAGAACGCGATTTGGATCAATGTGTTGATTGTTCTGTTCGAGTATAGATCTGCGAGGATATTTGTCGAGGCGGAGAGATTGAGTTTGTCAGTTGCGAAGGGTCGGAGGACTGGCGGGGAGTGTGGTTTGGTGGATATGAGCGGATTGAAGCAGATTTTTCCGGAAAAAACAGAGGTCAATGTTGTATCTGTTGATCGCGACGGTGAAATTGTCTCTGAAGGTAATTGTAATGGAGGATCTCCGCCGAAAGAGATACGCCCGGCTGACGGCGGTGGTGGTTCTGGACATGTAGGGCTTATTTTTGAGCCTGAGAAGGAAGTTGATCTCCCATCGGAGGATACCTCGCCTTCCACAGGTAATTAATATGGGCTTTTCCCCTATTGTTAAGTTTAAACCCTCCCCTTCGAGACAATCCTCCTGTGCATCACGGCTCTATATCATTTGTAACCCCATGCCCATACAAACTTATTTTTAGGACTTTCTCTTTCAAGATTCTAAAACGTTCCACTTTTTCAAGATTCATTTGTAAAGCTCGGTTTTACTAGAGTTAGATGTTTGTCCTCTTTTGGTTTTGCTAGAGTTAAGTGGCCTGACAGATATCCCAATTGCTTGTCCGATCTTGGTTGTATAGGACATGTTGTCCATGGTTACCTGTCTCTTCCAAACCCCTTTTACATGTTTTCATTCTAGATAGGACTATTCCACATCGTGTCTACAAGGGCTATAATGCCCCAAACTCCAAAATGTATTTTACATGTTTTCATTCTAGATAGGACCATTCCACATCGTGTCTACACCTGCAAGGATTATAATGCCCCAAACTCGAATGCGGTGTTTACCTTTATGAAAAAATGGTTTGTAACCCACATGGAATCTTACCATTTGTGTTTAATTGGGCAGGAAGGAGTGGAATGGCAAAGCTTATAGCATTTAGGTTGGGAAAGAAGATTACACGAGATCCCATAACTTATTCCAGCTTAATCGGCATCATTTGGTCTCTCATATCATTCAAGTATATTCCTTTTTCCCTTTATTTTCATTACATTTAACCCTTTCCTTCCCAAATTTTTAATGACATAAATAAATCATTTACTATATCATATTTTTCTTATAAAATAATATTATATTATAGTTTTAACAAATATTCAATGTTACAAACCCATCTGTGAAAGTGTAGTGTTTGTGAATTAATTCGAATTTACCATTCAATTTAAGTAATATATATTCTTAAATCAACGAAACCCTAAATTTGTTGGTTTTAAAATGGCCATGATTATAAATGCAATGCAGGGAAGGCATAAAAATGCCAACAGTGTTGCAAAGATGTGTATTAATGTTTGCAGACACAGGCCAGGCGCTGGCCATGTTCAGCTTGGGCATTTTCATGGCGGCACAGCCTACCATCATCGATTGTTCCATGTCCCAGGTTGCCATTGCCATGCTCGTTCGATTTCTCATCAGTCCTATGCTCAGCGCCGCCACATCTAAGCTGGTCGGTCTTCGCGGGATTATATTGCATACCGCTATTATTCAGGTTCTATTTTGCTCTCTAAATTTTTACATAATCATTTTTTTTTTTAAGAATATTTATTATTTATAATTCAATATTCAAGTTATTTATTGTTATTATTATATTTTATTTTTATTTGTTCAGGCTGCTTTTCCTCAGGGAGTTGTTTCATTTGTATTGGCTAAGCAATACAATGTTTACCCAAACGTAATGAGTACTTCGTAAGTATTCTTTTCACTAAAAAGGATATTCCTATTTTGGTAAAATTTTTCATTTAAATGCATTGTATTAATTAAAAAATTATAGGGTATGTTTTGTTAGACAAACACGACTCTCCATAATGATATGATATTCTCTACGCCTCGTACCAATGGAGATATTATTTTTTCAAATTTTCTTTATTATTATTATTTAGTATGCATTACTAAAATTTCCCGCTACAGAACAAGAATGAATAGTCATTTTTTATTATGCCTTTGACGAGCCTCGACTCCTTTTTCTTTTGGAGTCCTTTGTTCGACATTTGAGCTATCTATTGATATATCCCCAAAAGGCTTCATACCAATAGAGATGTTATTCCTTGATTATAGACTCTTGATCATTCTCTAAATTAGTTAATGTGAGACTTTCATTCAACACCTCCCCTTGCATACCAAAGGGCTCGACTCTTTTTTCTTTTGGAGTCTTAATCATTTTTTAAGGAGCATCGACTCATTTTTCTTTTTGAGTCATTTGTTTGACATTTGAGCATTCTATTGAGATGGTTAAGTTTAGGGCATGACTCTGATATCATGTTAGACATGACTATCCACAATAGTATGATATTGTCTACCTCGAGCATAAGATCTCGTGGCTTTGCTTTGGGCTTCTCCAAAAGACCTCATACCAATGGAGATAATTTTCCTTATAAACCCATGATCATTCCCTAAATTAGCGGATGTGGGACATTATAATTTTAACCCGAAAAATTTTGTTTAAAATTTTGAAACAAGTTAGGGTCCATTTAGGTTAGGAAAAATTAGAACAAAACAATAAAATGATGTAATAATTAGGGTAATTAAATAACCTAGCCTCCAATATTTGATTTCCTTTAATATTCTAAAAATTTTAATTTTGAATTTTTGTGTTCATATTATTAGAATATATTTTTTCTCAATAATAAATTAATTATCATCCATTTATTTACACCTATACTTTGTTTTGTTGTTTGTGTCAGGGTGGTTGTTGGAATGTTGATTGCCTTCCCAATTATTCTATGTTATTATCTGCTTCTGGGGGTCGTTTTTAAATAAAGCAAAGTAGAAGACCTGAAGAGTAAAAAGTGAAAGTTCATGGTCACCATGTAAAAACCACCTTCAATTTTTATGTAGGAGGTTGTAAAATTCTAATGTACTTTGTCAACAACATTTTCAATATCGACTGTAGCTTAGAACATAGATGCATCGAGTATCATTTGAAAGATTAATGGTCTGATCTATTTTGAACGGATTTAATTAGTGAATCTTAAAGATCATGATTAACTTCCAACTTCAATCATGGATTTAAGAGCGTTTAATCCAAATTAATTTTAGTAAGAATTTAATGTAAAATCCTAAATGTCGTCGTAAGTTTTATCATATGTATGTAAAAAACGAACATGTCATTATTTTCGCCAACCTCAACATGTCTTACGCATGACAACGGATTTGAATCATGGGGAGATTTGATTCATTCCGAATTCTTTAATTCGGAATGAAAGGGTTCGCTTTGACCGTTAAGAGTAGGTAACCCGTTCCGTTCCCTGTGTCTTTGTTTCTATTGCATTCTATCTCACCGTATCAAATTCTGTTCTGCGATATTTGAGAATCACCGTCAATACCTCGGTGTAGGTCCGGGATAATCCTTTGTTCCACAGTCTGGGTCTATTACAACTAGCCAATTAAGAATTCTCAGATGTACTAGTAGCTTAGTCTAAATCTTAGATTTCAAGATAACTTACTACAAAATTAAATATTTATATTAAGTTTCGTTAATTATTGATTATAATTTATTTATATTAAGTTTCGCCCAGTTGGACCTAACTTAATTGCGAAGATATAATAATTAGTTTTAGCATTTATTTAATTTATAAAATCAAATAAAGCAAAAGATTTCTCCGTTAGGTGTGTTTCATGGAATTTTGGACAATATATATATATATATATATATATATATATATATATATATATATATATATATATATATTAATTTTTAATTTTTTATGAATACAGTTGAAGGTGTTTTTTTTAGATTAAACTTTTTTTAAATAATTTAAAATCTAAGGTGGATAAGTGAAAGCAAGCAATCAAAAAGAAGAGAAAGAATTCATCAAAAGACTTGTCCCTGAGTTTACCGAGTTCAAGAAGTCAAAGGGGTTTGATTGAGGAAGTAGAGGAAGATCTAGAATGTTTCGTCTTGAGTTGAGTCTTTACCGGAGAAGTTTAAGAATAAATAGGGGTAAGGTTACGAAGAGAAGCAATGAGACCATAAGGAAAATGTTCTTCAATCAATCAAAGGGTGGTTGAGTCTTTCATTACCGTGAAGGATCATGAATGTTGAGTTGAGTCTGGTCAATCCAGTCAGGTAATTAGTAGAGGGGCAGGGGAAGGAGAAACAAAAGTGAAAGAGGGTTCAGTCTGGTCAATCCAGTCAGGTAATTAGTAGAGGGGCAGGGGAAGGAGAAACAAAAGTGAAAGAGGGTTCTGGTTCTGTCTCATTCATAAGGAGTTGAGTCTTGACTGACTGTGAACTGTCTAATTCTTCTTGAGTAGTTCTTTAGTAGTTCATGTCAGGTAATCTTTTGGAGTTCTTTACATTTGAGGGCATGATTTTTATCATCAATTAGCAGATGTGAGACTTTTATCATTTAAGAATCTTAAATATTTTAATATTTTTAAAAGTAAAATAAATTTATGTTCGATTAAATGTTATTTTTGGGTGGTTGTAAACTCAAAATTGAGTCAAACTCAACTAAAATGAAAAAAAAGGAAAGAAAAAAAAAAGTCAATAAATATCCAAATTCTTGAATTGAGAAATTTACATATTGGTGAGTCGCGACGTGAGACAGCGCGGCAGTTATTCACGCCACCTCCGATCTTCTTCAAAAGGCGATTTGCAGGTCATTTGATCCTCAAATGGTGGATTCCCCAATTCCCCAATGTTTCTAATAACCTCTCACCTCCTCAAAACCCCTCTCTCATTCCCCCCTCCCATTTCCTTCTCTTCCAAATGTCGTTTCGCTTCTTCTGTTTCCCCCTCTCGCCCCCTCTTCGCTAGGGTCTCCCGCTGCTATCTCTCCACCAACACCACCATGGATTCCGCTGCTGATGCTTCCATGGATGCCGTTCAGCGGCGCCTTATGTTCGATGACGAGTGCGTTTCTTGTTAATTTCCCTTCCCTTCCCGATTTCTGTTCTGGGTTTCTTTTGTTTGGTCTAAATTTTGGATTATTTTTGTTTGCTTGAGTTCTTTTGATTTCCGTTTCTACCATGGATGCTGATATTCGTCTTTTTTTTTTTGTTGTTTGGCTTCTGGAAGGAGTTCGATTGTTTTGTTAAATTGCTAAGGATTCTGTTTTCTAGCCGTATAAAGCTTTGTCTAGTTTGACAGTTTTATGAATGAAGAAGCTCATTGTTCATGGATGGTTGTGAATGTCTAAATATTTGGCAGGCCAGGAGTAAGAAATTGCTACTTGCTACTCTAATCTAAGAATTCAGCCATTTATGTGTGGCTATTGGTTAAATCTTTGAAATTAATCAAGCTAGAGGGCTTTGGTGGAACCCCCATTGAATTAAATTAAGGGTTCTTTGTGTTTATCAGCAAATTCCATATTGGTGAAGTTAAGTTTGAGTTAATGGTGCATGAGCTAAGGTAGATGGCCATTTGTTAGTCACATGGACAAGAATTCAAATGCACCTTATTGTGAACCATGGTGACCATATGAGAAATTATTGGATATATGTGATACCAAAATCTAGATACCCCACATTTACCTACAGTCCTATATATTGAAACTTTCTATATCACTATTCGTTTAGGATTAGTTAATTTATCTTTGCATATGAACTTACTCTTTCTGCCTAGTGATTTTCATTTCAAGATTGACTTCCAAGCTCAATTTTATTCGCCTCATTTTCTTGATACTTTTCTTCTTTCTTTAGAGACTTCTATCATTATGCTCTGATTGTTTAATGGCGTAATCATGCCAGAAATTGATGAATTCTCTTTAATTGAAACCTTGCAGATGCATTTTGGTGGATGAAAGTGATAATATTGTTGGTCACGATTCTAAATATAATTGTAAGTACTGCCTGGGTAACCCTCATTTTATTTATTATGTGTTATGTATCTTTAAGCAGACTTTTAAACCTCGAACCCAGCGAGGTAAAAAGGGTTTGTTTATGGATTTACTCATTATTTTTGTATTATGAACATATAATTATGTTGTACTTTCTTTTTCAAATGGGCGTGGATGTAAATGTTCTATACCCCTTGTATTTCCACCTCGCTTCTCCTCCTTTTCCCCTAATTATGCTATGAATTTGTAGGATTTCAACTTAAAATATCAACAAGGCATTGCAAAGCGAATTGTCCATACGTAAAATCATAATTATTGATACGGGCCTTTTCCACATAATCCACATAAAAAGGGAATCTTTTGTTACAATAGAAGCATAAGTGACCAAATCCTTCTAGAGCCCAAACCTCCATTTCTCCCACCCGTTGTCCGCCTTGCTTGGCCCTTCCTCTAAGGGGTTGTTGTGTAACAAGTGCATAATGTCCACTGGAACGTCCGTGTATTTTATCATCAACTTGATGAATTAATTTCAAGATATAAGGCTGTATTTGATGCATTACATCTATTACACCTATCAAGTTAGGTAAAATTTCATGTGATTCAGTAAACATAATCTAAATTCCATCATTGCTAAATCGATCTCCTTGTTTCTTCTTGTTGTTCAAACTTTTATTCTGATCATCTTGATTTCTTTTTGGTCTTATAATTTGCAGGTCACTTGATGGATAATATTGAGTCAAACAAAGCACTCCATAGAGCCTTCAGTGTCTTCTTATTTAACAATAAATTTGAGTTGCTTCTTCAGGTATGTAGTAACAATAATTTGGGTCTTAATCTGTATACTTACAGCATGGGGTTGCATGTTCTCTTCCGTTTTTTAAGACCATCTCCAACCATTAATTAACTCATACTAAAACCATCTTCATTTTGTTTCCTTTCCCAAAAGGAAGAAGTAAAAAACGTACTAAAGGAAGATAAAAGCTGGCTCTTTTCCAGAAAATTTTGACACTTGAACAGCTTCTGCCTATACCAAATACACAAATAGAACACATGACATTAGACCAGGCGAGAACGAGCAATGGAACTCAAAATGAACTTCCCACTTGCTCTCATGCTTCAGCGCATGGAAGTGGCGATGGACCACTTATCCTCATGTGTGACATGTGCAGCTTATTCAAGCAAACAGCCAATGAAACTTATCTCTCTTTAACTCTACCTGGGGTTGGTGGTGTTGACAAAAGGCCACCTCGAAGTGATGGCCTAAATTTCAAACCATAGCATCACTTGAAATAAATTCATAACGACCACAGAGAATTCAGAATGATGTTGTAATAACCTATGATATAATACTGTTTTAGTATTTCTTATTTTCACTTAGGCATGCATGAAAGCCATGAACCAAAAGGGAAAAGGACTGATAAATCCCTAGATCTAACGCATTTACACTGGCATACATATAATATATGCTGTAACAAACTTTTTTTTCTTCTTATTTTGTTAGCAACGTTCTGCGACAAAAGTAACATTCCCTCTTGTTTGGACGAACACCTGCTGCAGCCATCCATTGTACAGAGAATCAGAGCTTATTGAGGAGGATGCACTTGGTATGTGTTGGATTTCCTTTTATGCTATGCATGTATTCCTTATTTATATTTGTAATATTTCTTTCCTTATTGGTTGATGGTCTTTCTTCTATATAAGAGTACCTTGTATTTGTTTTAGATGAGTAAGAAGAAATACAATAATATTATTCTTCTTCCTAAGTTTAAGATGGTATTAGAGCATATGCAACTCCTAGCTGCCTTTAAAACCCTCACCATTTTTTGGAACCATAGTCACCGCCTTTGGAACCCTGGTTGCCATTCTTGACTGGTGCATCCTACTTGTATCGTTGTTGGTTTAATTTTCCTTGACCCATATGCTTCTATCGTCACATTCCGACCATAACTAGGGACCTTCGTGTTCGTCTTCAATCATAACCCATTATTGACTTAGTCAAGACTTCGTATATGGTCTTCGCTAGAGGTGTTTGGGTCTCCGTCGCTCATCTTTGTTGTTCGCCGTGGTCCTTGTCATAGTTGTTGCAATTTCGTTGGATCATCACTGAGGATTCCTCGCAACCCTAGTTTGTCGTCGTCGTGTCTCTCTGCCATCATCGCTGTCTGTGTCTTCTGCCACCGCTTTCAATTTCTGGTTTGTGATTGATTTGCATTCAACATTGGTTCAAGCATTCGTGTTTTTTGGTTTGGTTCAAACTTGGTTGGTTCAATTTGAGATCTAATTCAGATCGGTTCAAGATCTGATTCGATTCACTATTTGATTGGTTAGGACGGTTTGGTGAAAAAAAGAAATTTGGTTTTTTTTTTCTAACTAAGGTGATTTTTATGTCATTGTTGTGACTCAAGTTTCTACCTTAAAACGTTTATTTACCAATTCATTTAAAAATGGTAATTGCTCCATTTCATTCCAAACCGTTATAGTTAATTCATAGTGATGTTTGGGGTCCTTCTTAAGTTTTGACTCACTTTTATTAATGATCACACGTGTCTATCTTGGGTCTATTTAATTACAAATAGTGTGAGGTTAAAAAATATTTCTATAATCTGATTGAAATCCAATTTCAAATAACAATCAACATTTTACACACTGACAATAGAGCTGAATATTTCAACGGGTACTTGAATGATTTTTTACATCAATCTACTTGTTGAGTTACCTATCAACAAAATGGGATTGATTATAAAAAAAAAAAAATAGGCACTTACGAGAGGTTGCACATGCCATAGTTTTTTCTATGTATGTTCCTAAGCATTTATGGGAGAAAGCTATACTCACCGCTACTTAATAAATTCCTGTTCAAGTATTAAGTTTTAGTGCATCTCTTGAATGCCTTGAGACTGATTTTCCAAATGGTCGTACACATTCTGTTCACATACTGGTTTTTTTACGATCAAAACTTAATCACAGGGCTACTAAATGCACATTTTTGGGTTATGCTTCTAATCAAAAGGTGTATAGATGCTTTGATCCTTAGTCAAAAAGGTTTTATATGAGCATGGACGTGTGTTTTTTAGAAAACCAACCATATTTGACCTAAAATTCTTTTTCGAGGGAGAATCAAATATAGAAGATAATTTATGGGATCTATTTGAACCCTTCCTTATGTCATTCATCTCGACTTGTCTATCCTTAGTCCTTTGATATCAAGTATATAAACTTCTCATTTAGGAGGAATAATACTACAAAATGACTCTAGGTCAAATTTCTTAATTAAAGTTTTATGCTAGAAGATCAGTCGATCAAAGGAACGAAGGTCTATTAGTCCCTCTTACGTTCTTCCTAATCTTTCGGATGTTCAAAATGCCTTTCCTATTATTTTTTTATCTTGATGTTCCTATTGCTATTAGGAAAAGTACTTGAACCTGTACTAAATCTCCCATTGCAGATACTATCTCATAAGCAAAATTTTCAAATAGTCATAATAGAACTGTTATATTAATTGTCTATGTTGATGATATTATCACAAGTAATGATGAAGATGGATAAGTCGATTTTAAGAACAAATTTGCAAGTGAGTTTCAAATAAGAATCTTGGGGGACCTTGAAATACTTTTTAGAGATGGAGTTTGCTAAGAACTCCTATCGAACCGAATGTCATGCAAGAATTAAAGGCCAAAGACATATACCAAAAGCTTGTGACTAGGCCAGTCTATTTAACTCACACTCATTCATAAATAGCATTTTAGTAACTAGGGTGAGTCAATTCATGCATTCACTTAAACCGATTCATTATGAAGCAGTGGATAGAATTTTGAGATATCTGGAAGGAACTTTAGGTAAAGGTATATTATTTTAGAACCATGATAATTTTCAAGTTGAAGTGTTTACTGATGTAGATGGGGCTGAAAGCATTATGGATAGAAGATCTACTTTTGGTTATAGTTTGTTTTGTTGGAGGAAATTTACTTACATGGCATAATAGAGAACAAAATGTAGTGGTCAGAAGTAGTGCCGAAGTAAAGTTTAGAGCCTTAGCATATGAAATTTGTGAACGACATGGATTATCACAATACTTAATGAATTGAAAATGTCTAAAAAAAACACCTATACGGGTCTATTGTGACCTTGCCATAACACATAATCCTGTCCTACAAGATAGGACAAACCAAATGAAGTTGACAAGCATTTCATAAAAGGGAAGATTGATGATGTAATGTGCATATCTTATCTTCCGACGACAGAACAAACGACTCAATATGTGAACTAAATCTGTCAAAACGACAATTTGATAACTTATCAACAAGCTGACTATGGAGGATATCTACAAACCAGCTTGAGGAGAAGTGTTGGATTTCCTTTTATGTCTTTTGTATAATTGCTTGTGTATTAGGTATATATCCCTTATTTATATTTGTAATTTTTCTTTCCTTATTGGTTGATGGATGAACTGTAGGAGTAAGGAATGCTGCACAGAGAAAACTTTTTGATGAACTTGGCATTGCTGCTGAAGACGTACCAGTTGATCAATTCACATCCATTGGTCGCATTCTCTATAAGGCTCCATCTGATGGAAAATGGGGAGAGCATGAGCGTAAATATTCCAACTCTATCGCTATCGTTGTGAATTCATCTGTTCACTGAATTTATTAACATGTTGTCTGCGTGATTCTGGAAGTCTTTTAGTTTGATCCCCTGCCTTGATCAGATGATCAGAGGACTAGTTATTGCACTATATTTAGACTCTTGAATTGAGTTCGTGTCGTTCATCCTATCAGTTTCAGCTTTTAAGTTTTGAATCGAGTTTAGTGACGAATATGACATTAAAAAAGGATCTACATTCAAACACCTATAATAGTTCTTCACTTGTCGGGTTTTCTGCGAATTCCTGATCCGTAGATGGTAGAGGCTGTTAAGAACATATATAAACAGTTTAACCTTTTTGTGTATCCTGATAATTCGACCGTTGCCATATATCTTGTTGCTTGCAGTCGATTATCTCCTATTCGTGGTTCGGAATGTCCATGTGAATCCAAACCCGGACGAAGTGGCGGATATCAAATATGTGAACCAGGAACAGTTGAAAGAACTGGTGAGGAAAGCAGATGCCGGAGAGGGTGGACTGAAGCTTTCACCTTGGTTCAGGCTAGTTGTGAACAGCTTCTTATATAAATGGTGGGATCATCTTCAGAAAGGAACTCTCAATGAAGTTGTCGACATGAAAACCATTCACAAGCTTACCTGAATCCATTCACTGTGTGTGGTTATTATGCTTTAGGAACAAAGATGAGTTCAATAATTGGGATATCGACACAGGTAGACTATTTATGTAACATTTTTCTTACCAAAATGCTTGAAATTTTAGAAATTCATAGACTTTGGTCCACAAGTGACCTGAATTTACGATCATATGCAAAATCTTAAATGAGTAACTCCGAGTAAGAATGACTTTTGTAGTCGATTTATACGTCTACCATTTTAGGACAAGAGAACAATAGGTCACATTTTCTCATTGGTTCGAGACAAACTTAGTCTATAGTTGAATTATAAATAAATTATTTAGTATAGAATCAGTGGTATTAATAAAATTTTGGCAATCACTCGACCACCTCCATTCCATCTCACAACTTCCTCATTGTTCCCTTGAAAAATCTCATTTTGATCTTTATGTTTCACAAGTGAGATTCCGCCGGTAAAGATTCTAACATTGTTTCTCTTAATTACTTTGAGATTTAGATTCCAACCATCCTTCAATAGTCTTAACAGGTGCTTATTCTTCTACTTTCTACAGCTTAGCACACGGTCTAAGCCACTCGAAGGCGTCAGCTCACACGCGAGCTTGGAGACGGCTCAGAGGTGGCTTACCCCAAGCATCGACCCACATGCGGCTCAATCCAAGCTGCTCTCGTACGGTTTGGACAAGTCACGTCCCTTGCAACCGACTTGGCTATGTCTTTAGTGACTCCTTTTTAACACAACTTTGACAGCTTAGACGACTCTGTTTTTTTTATTTCTGACTTTGTTCTACCATTTTGGATGGAAGTATTTGAGGTTGGTAAGTTGTTTTGTCGAATTGTTTTGGATTAAGTAGAAGAGTTAGGTGAAATTAGTGCAGTTTAATGTTATGGAACATCACAAGTGGAATCAGACCATGACGATCAGAATTAGACTAGTAAAAGCTAAGGAAATTTAGTGACATCTGCTTACTATCAGAATGTCTTCGGACTAGGTCAGGTAAATTGTATGTTCTATGAACAACGCATGCTATGTGACTTATCTATATGTTATTTCTTGTATTATGTTATGTTTAAGAAATTTATGTGGTGTACATACTTCTAGTATGTTTATCCATGTATATTATAATACCATGTTCACATTATCCTCTAATAAGACACATGATGAGTCATGTACGATAAGAATGAATGATATGTCATGCATGCATATGTATGTCTCAAAGGTTATGTCATAAAAGTACAAAGTATTTATAAGCATAAGATAGGGTATCTCGTGTTTATAATAAGTAACAACCACATACTTGATAGCATATAACTTTGGTAGGGAGAATTGACAATTAGCCACACCCCGTGTAGGACATTTTAGCCTCAGCGAGTGTAGACATGATTTTGGAAAACGGACATACACCCCCGTATTTGACATGATAGGAATATAAAAAATCTAACTACACGAGAAAGCAACAGGGGTTTGAAATGAGCATACGTCCATAGATTACACGCTTTAGACAAACATGACCTTGACACCTAGCACCTCACGTGACTCAACAACTCATCCCATATGGTAGAAGCCCATGAACATATCCCAGACGTCACTCTAGCCAACGCGACTCGTGCCCAATCTATGACCCACATGCCGACCTAAGCCAACTCTTAATGCATGGGATTCAGTCTAGCCACCCTCTCCGACATGGCTCGAGCTTCATCTCGCTCCCTGCAGTCAACACGTGCTTGAATCAACTAGCTTCGGCTTCTTTTTGCTCCAACTCACTATAATCTACCACAAGTAAAATAACTAATTAAAGCTTCGGCTTCTTTTTGCTCCAACTCACTATAATCTACCACAAGTAAAATAACTAATTAAAGTTCCATTGACAGGTTATTAAAGAACATATAAGATTAAAAAACGTACATATTTATGATGCACATCGAGCAATTATTACAAAACAATTACATTATAATTTCAACTCGAATATTTCGATATCCGAAGTAGATATAAACAAAGAATGTGAAAGAAATTGGATTTTATTGAATTTGAACACAAAAGATTTGAGTTTTTCTACACTAAACCTTTAAATAATTAAAAAAGTTATGAGAGAATGTGTATTATATGTATTGGGCATCACCTTATACTCAAATCCCTTTTTCCTCTAACACTTGAAACTTAGAATATGAGCACAAGAGATTAAAAGAAGCATGTACAACCAAAAGGACCTCATCCTGATACCCACCACCACCCCTCTATATTTACACAAAATTCTGATTAACGCCGCCCTATTCAGTCAAATCAATAAAAAAAAAAACCCGAACAATGAATCATCTTCGATGACTTTGAATCTCTTCGTTAAGAAGCCGAGTCAACGCGCCTTGATCGACCGTTGCCCTACTACTATCATTTAAAATGGTATAGAGTAAGTTTAATTCATCAATGTTTGCCTTCTTCAACAATCCCCTAAGTACTATTATATCGACTCCAGCTTGCCTAGGATCGACCCCCCTATGGTTCCTTTCGGTCGTTTGCATGTTGCAATTCATATCTGTCGATCGAGACAGTTGTGGACTATGTACGTGAGGCCGAGAATAGGGCCGAGAGTCCCAATACTCGCAACATACTCGATTTCGATCCATTGCCTCAATGGCCTGCACAAGTAGAAAGTAAATGCACCTATATCAGAAGCCTATTAAACCATGACTAGGCAGAGTTCACAAGTTCTCCTTTCAGAACAAGCTCATTGCGAGTTTTTGACAATGTCAGTCGGTCGTCCATGAGGTATCGAAAGTTTTTAAGTAATGGGTTTACCTGCACGATTGTCGGTGAAGTGAATCCGAACATTTCTAAGCCATCTAAGCTCCCAGGAGGCTGTAGAGGAGGAAGATTCATTCTACCCAACTTATGTTGCTTTGCAATTTCCTGATTAACTCGATCTCGAACCAGCTCCCAACATCTAGCAGCAGAAACGTGAACGAATACCTCAGATGGACAATGCTCCAAAACAACCTGTCAAGATATTAAAGAATCTAAGTATAATACATCTTCCACGACGATCAAAGATCGCACATTTGAACAATCAGACAGAAGCAATACACGACCGACACGAGAGGGTGGAACTCGACTGCAGTTCAATAAAAGAAAATCAAGCAACTACAAGACTCCCAACGGAAGAGAGGTGGCTGGGCTTAGCCATAGCCTAAATCATTTGAACTTGGAAACAGGCACAGAATAATGACCAAAACACGACATGAAAGGCCACTCTCTGTGAGCCGAGATGAAGAAAACTCTGACTAAGAAAAACGACCACGACGAAAAGCAGAAAAGAGCCCTATCCAAGAAGCTCATAAATTTACCATGAAAAGAGGTCCGTCCCGTCCGGCGTCTAGAATTTCAGAAACATAGTAACACAAAGTTGATGGATCTAAAACGCTTATATACTTGACCCTGCTCTTAAATCCTGCAAAATACAACATAAATATGTGGTCAAGATCTGTCTTTCAATATCTAACTAAAACACGAAAGCGGAGATTTTAATACCTTTCGGAAAAATGGCCCGACTGTTCGACCAAGACTTTCCTGAGAGCACGGTTCCATATTCTAAAGGCTCTACGTTGCAGTTAATTCTCCGAACTAGCTTCGCCATTCGAGGACCCTTTTGCCTCAAGAATCTGTCCATATTAGCTTGATTGTAGGACAAACTTGCAGTGGTTCTACTAGGGTCTAACACACAAGAGGTAGCACTTGTTCCCACGTTTCCATGCTTACCCTCATTCGGTTTTCCCGAGCCACAAGTCTGTGATTTTCGAGAATCGATGTCCGTCGAAGCTGAAAATACTTTATTACTATGACCTAACCCAGCTTCTGAAAAATTGTTGTTCTGAATAGCATTAGCTGCATTTCTATTTAAAGGAACAACGCTCGATTGGCAATTATTCGATTTTCTTTCAATCAACAAGTGGACTTCCTTCTCTTCGATGGTCGTTGCATCAGTCACCGGGCAGTGCAGACTCGTATTATCATTGTAGTTGCACAGGCTAGCCTTAGAATCAATACAACGATTTGAAGTTTCGAGCGGTTTTACTGATAAATTTTCAGCTACGCCATTTGAAATCGTCTTCTTATGCTCATCACCTTCATCATCACTCAGTAGTATCACATTTTCAGTACACATTTTATCCAAATTCAGAGCATTTGTATCCTCCTTACAGGACTGCGAATCGGTATGCCTCGAATTCGTTGCCACAAGGTCATGGTTTTCATTTTTCACCTCAGATTTATAATTTTGCTGCTCAACTACCTTTCCCGAACCATTAACGGTAGATAACATTTTGGCATGATGAGAAGCGCTGTCAATAGCGGTTAGAGCGGGCAATAATGAAGATTGCCTCAGGATTTCTTTCCATTGAGGCTTCCCAAGGGACATGGACGATGATTGAGAACTCAACTCCCTTGACGTACTGAGCGCTAGACCGAGATTCTGCCTAGCCCACCGGTATACTGCACTTAACTTACCCTCCAATGCTTCAAGAAGAACGTTCAATTCGCTGATGTCATAGCGGAAGAGAAAAATTCTCTTTTCCCAAGCACAAGAACACAACTGCTTTGCATGATTCAAGCATACATATTTATCCGGTGAACAATGACACCCGACGGCCGACAGATGCAAGTCAAAGAGGCATGAAATGCACTCTCTCTCATTAGAGGCGTCAAAGTTGCTCTCCATCTTAATTGCCGTTGAAGAACTGCAAGGAAGGTTCCTCCTTGCACACTCCATCTCAACTCGAGTCTGCCAAATAAAACAATTTTTAGGGATGATATGAATATTCAACTCCGAACGTTGTTTGAAAACGATAATAGAACTCATACTCCATTCATTCATGTCTCTTAGAACTACGAGTTTTAAAATTCATGAATTCAGACAATAACAGCCAACTTCGGTTATCATACATGGACAAAGAAACCTCTTTTCTGATACACGCTAATCCGTAAATATGAGTGACAGGAGAGAGCAATCGTTTACCTTGAACGCTCTTGCTAAGATGCCATCTTTTCCGCAAACATTATTCCATCTTAAGTTATCCAACGTATGCTTTTTCAGAAAATTTAGTTCCCAATGTGCTCTCACAGCTTCTCGTGCAGCGCCAAGCAATAGCTTATCGTGGGAAATAGTAGTTCTTCGTCCCTGTTCCCGATATAATTCTACAGCAATTTGACCATGGGGCAACCAGTCGACTGGAGCTACATTAACTGCCTCTGCACAATTGAAACCACTGTTGAATCCTGAATGGTATGCACGAGGGAAGGTCAAAACAAACTCTCCGGGATTCTGAATACATCTATATACAGGCACACCCTCGATTTTCAATATAGACGGAGAAAGTTGTGTAACCTGCGCACAGATAGAAGTTCAGACGAACATTTTGGCCAAACATAATTACAAGAAATCATATTTTTGCAAATATTATTGCCATTTTTAATACACACTACTACATACTATTATAAATGTGACAAAAACTTGCACTGCTTTCTGCTTGGGGGAAAAATTCCATATAAACCCGATGACATTATCAGATTAGCAAAGGAACTTGCCAGTTTATGGAGTAAATCGGGCTGTTCTTGAAAGAGGTCAGGTAAATGCTTTTTCATGGCGTCTTCTAATTTACTGGCACCGTTCCCTGGAACACCATACCAGACTTTGGGATCGCCCCAGTGCATGTAGTTCAGAGAGTAGAGATGGTGATCTTCAACGTGCTGCAAATTGAAGCGAAAAATCAAAACATAAGCGATCAATTCAAGCAATTATCGAAAAGAAATAAACTAACAGCTCCATGCCATTGTGGAGTAATCTACAAATTTAATGTTCATCAGCCTTCACGTGATAGTTCCACTCAAATAAATGAAGAAACAAAAAAAGACCAACAAAAAGCGTCCACAAAACGGAGACAAACAAATTATAATATTCACCGGAATGGACTATAAAGTCCACAGGTGCACATAATGACCTTGCCGACGAGGTCTACTCACCAATGAACAATGAAAAATTCATCCATAAACACAGGTGAAGAAGGAAAGTAAGGGGAAAATAACGTTATAATGAAGACACAAGAAGCCTCACCCAGCAAAATGACGAAAAGCACATCCCGATATACAGCCATGGTACCAGGACTCCAGATATGTTACTGTTCTCATAGCTAAGAACTGATCCAGGAAGCTTCGGAAAGTTATTGAGGTTCCAGCCAGATTTTACGTACTTCTCTTCATCTGATGTCGAGCCCTCTTGACTGCAACTCTTCAGAAAACCGCTGCCAAACTCTCCAGTTTCCAAATCAGCCCCATAGAGAACCTAGCAAAGAGAGAAACCAAAAATTTTAGATCACTGAATAAGGGTAGTGCAAAAATAAATTACATGTTTAGTCCCTTGACTTTCAGATTAGCATCGGTCCCTAAAGTTCAAAAAGTGTCTAGTGGTGTGTCTATTTGGTCCGTGAACTTCCAACTTTGTTTCAAATAGGTCCCTAAATTTTCAAGTGTTAGATATCCTTGATCTATACAACGTTTTTTAAAATTCATAGTCCTACAAGACACAAAATTGAAAGCTTAGAGATCTATTAAATCTAAAATTCAACTTTATATCTAATAGATCAATTAACTTTTATAAACTTTAAACATGTCGAGATCTTAACACAAAATTGAAAATTTGAAGACCTATTAGACACTTTTAAAGTTTAGGGATCTGTGAGGCCACATGTAACGACTCAAGCCCACCACTAGCAGATCCTGTCCTCTTTGGGCTTTCCTTTTTAGACTTTCCCTTAAGGTTTTTAAAACGCGTCTACCAAGGAGAGGTTTCCACACCCTTATAAAGAGTGTTTCGTTCTCCTCCCCAACCAATGTGGGATCTCACAATCCACCCCCCTTCAGGGATCAGCATCCTCGCTGGCACTTGTCCCTTGATGTGGGACTCCCCACCAAATCCACCCCCCTTCGGGACCCAGCGTCCATTCTGGCACACCACCTCGTGTCTGCCCCCCTTCGGGGAACAGCCTCCTCCCTAGCACATCGCCCGGTGTTTGACTCTGATACCATTTTTAACGGTCGAGGCCCACAGCTAACAGATACTGTCCTCTTTGGGCTTTCCCTTTCGGGCTTCCCCTCAAGGTTTTTAAAACGCATCTACCAGGGAGAGGTTTCCACACCCTTATAAAGAGTGTTTCGTTCATAAACCTTCCTTCGAATGATTTAGCCACTTGCGAATTGCGCAAAGTGCATGCGGAACAGACAGGCAAAAAAAAAAAAAAGTGTGGAGACCCGTCAGCCAGGAGGAATTTTGTCTATTGATTTTGACGTTATACACATTCTAAGGTACCGGGACCTACATAAATTTGAAAATTCAGGATAAACCAATAAATAAACCTGCAAGAGAAAAATAAAAGAATTCCAACATTAACACTCAAATACAAACCTCAATCTCTTCTGTTGGTTTCTCTACCATCCGCCAATATTCGCCCTCGATATTTTCCAAAGATGGTTTCCAATGTTCGTTCTCTGGCAGCATTGACGGGTTACAACCCTTTGAAGTATCATCGAGTGGTTTACTAAAATACTGAGACTTAAAGTCATCCGCATATTTTTGAAACAAAGCTAAAGAAAAATCTGGACCAGGATCAAATCCAAATCTTTCTGCCTCATAAGGCCCAGCATCTCCATTTATTCCATTTAAGATGGTAACATCGACCCCCTTTCGATTACCCCTCCTCCTTTTCCTCCTCATCTGACTGCAAAACCGATAGTTCTTTCTTAGTGAATCTCGGTTTTGAAGCTTATCAATCCTTTGGACACGCGTTGCAAATTTAGAACTCTCCCAAATATGTTTCTGCTTCAGGGGACATGGAGGCTTCCAAGACGAAGGCGGGACAATACGACAAATCCCATATGGTTCTGCTTTCGCTCGAATGCTCGCTATATATGTCAAAGTATCTCCAAATTCCTGCCATAGTTGTGATAGTTTCGGATATCAGACAATTCACAACAATAAACCTAAAAATCACTTCACAGAAGTAGAGGGAAAAATGTGATGATACACGAATCCAGAAGCACTGATAAACACCTCTTCAGTTGGGTAAAACACAGGTGCATCCTCGAGATTTGGTCGGCATGATTCTTCTGGACGCCATCTGGCAATAACCTGTTCAAGATTCTACTCAATCAAACATTCTCAAGAAAAGGTATTGATAGAAAGAGCAGCAAAAATGGGTAGTAGGTCAGTTTAAGCTACTAGCCTTTCCCCCTATTCTTTGAACTCAAAACCCGGTGCCTGATCGATTTATGTTTCAAGCTAAATTAAGAATTGTGCTTAAAAGTGAAAAAGTGATATAATAAATTAGAGAAGTTGTAAATGAAGGTTGATTCGAGTGATAACCTTTTGGCAATTATTACAATGTGGACATCCACGAATGACTCCCTTCGAAAGAGAAGGTCTTAAAGAAAAGTTCTGTAACCGAAACCAAAGGAAATCAATATTAAACCATAATGCAGAATATCACAACAATGAAAGAGAACAACCAAAAACCAACCTGATCTAGATGCTTCGTATCAAGCTCGTCACCAGAGCAGTAATCATATTGTCTATAGTTTACACATGGTTTACGCCGAAGGGATCTCGTTACTTTTGCAACATTGGCAACTTCTACCTCACTTTCCACTTTAACTGGCTGAGATTCAGAGACGGTTGCCGACCCACTAGCAGGGACACAACCGTCTTGTTTTTCATGATCGTGCACCTTCCCTAGAGAAAAGGATATGTATGACTCAAAACCTGGTGGAACTGATGGAAAATCATCGCTATCTTCTTCAACGCAAGCTCTTATAAGCTTTGTCCCCATATCACTGTCCACGAAAAAAAGTAACATTAGTCTTCGAAGTGTTCACTATACAAGGAATTCATCAATCAAAACAATCCCACATCTAACTTTTGAGCTACAAACAGCTTACCTGAAAACAGAGCAACTATGTCATACGTACGAAAAACAGTATCCAGTACCACCACATCTGCAAGACGAATCAAACAACTCAGCCCTCCCCACTCCCACCAGAAGTAATATCATCGACGATTTCAGCTCATGAAATAGTAACTCGCAAAGTTATAAAATCGTAGAACGATAAACATGTTCATTTCAAACTCAAACAATCAACGCCATGAACAAAAATAAGCACTTGGAACACTAAAAGAAATGACAATATATATCGAACAATCTCGAGTAATAAGACACATTCTCGTAAAAACTAAATAACTAATCAAGAACAAACGACAACGGAAAAAAAGAAAACTGAAGAACATCATATACTTCCTCAATCTACATATAATACGATCATGGGACATACCATCCAGATAATTTAACTCTTTTAACTTTTATAAAAAAATAATAATAATAAATAAGCTTTTCTTTATTTGGTTACCAAATGAGGCTGTAACAACAACTAAGAACATGGCACACTTTTCATAAAATGAACGAAAAAAAGGATCAGAAACTGAGAATTTTGGTTAAAATATTACTGACAGAGCTCACAGAGATTGGCCAAAGCAACAACACAGTAACATTCATGCAACCCAGAACAATTCAACGAAGACCCATTTTTATATTTAAAAAAAAATAAACAAAACACTCGATCAGGAATAAGGAAAACCTAAATTAGGGCAAAAAAAGGGAATCAAACTCAAAACTGATGAAGGGGTTAGAACCCTAATGATCCGATCCAACCCTACGAACTAATCCAACAAAAACGACCATAACAGAAATTACCCAAATAGAACAAAGGAAAACCCAGATAAGACAAAGAAGACAAACCTTTCAGGGCATGCCCTAGACAATCGAATCCAAGAAAATTCACCAAGAATCCACCGAAGTTTAAGAGAAGATTAGTAGCTTTTCACAGCATCCAGAAGAATGGAAATAGATTTCAATGAAACAACCAACCCAGAAAAGAAAAAAAAAAACCCTAAACTCAAAAAGGGGTAAACCATGTATACCTAACAGATTAAATGCCCTAAAAGAAAGAAGAAGAAAAAAAAGGAGATTTTGGAATTAGGGATTTGATTAATGAAAATTAAAAAATGTAACGAGAATTTGATTGAGATTAATTCGTTAAATTTTGTGTTTTTTTCTATGTACCTGGGGGAGTGGGTGGGGGGAGGGGAAGGGGCTGTTAAAAGGGATGTGCGTTTCTTAATTTGGTCAAAACAAAAAAAAATAAAAAATATTAAAATATTTTGATATATTTTTTCTATTATTTGTCTATTCAAATCCGGGAGGAAAATGTCTGTGTGGGGCCCACCAATTCGTACACGTGGAATGTACCTTGTGTCGTAACGTGGAAGATTTGTGAACTTTTTTTTTTTTTTTTTTTTTGACAAAATAAAATTATTCATGAATTTTTTTTTTAAGAATAAGGCTAAGTTCATAGAATAAATTAATATGATATTTAATGATAGGTTAAAACATGAATAAAAGAAGTATATTTTAACGTGTTCAAATGATTTGAAAATTTGGTCAATCTCAATTATCAAAGTTGAGTTGGGTTATATTTTTTTCTTCTGTTTGGGTTGGATTTAATTATTGAATAATTAAAAATCTGAGTTGATTCGGGTTTGATACTTTTTTTATCAAGTCGACCCACTTAACCTAAAAATAGTGCTACACCTCGATCCTGTAAGGATCAATGACAATAGGAGTCGATAAAAGTTGGGGTTGAGTGTCACGGTCGTACATTTTCAATTGTGTGGTATCGTGATCATGACATGCTCATGACAAGCCTTGAGGTAAACTAACTCCATATATATTTTTGTCTGTCTTTGTAACTTTGTCAGATCTTAGGCTAGGTTTGCCTTCACCAATTGAAAGAATTTAAGTTTGTTTGATCACTCACATTGTCGTATGTGCATGTTCAATTGTCTACAATCTAACTGACTTGTTTCTACACTAGGGCAAGTCTTATGACTCAACGTTATTTTTACTCGAGGTCGAGGTCTCTCATATGCAATATCGCATCTCTTACGGTCAACTTGGTTCCCAATTACACATGACACACATGTCTAGATGTCATCGCCCATCATAGCTCACTCGATCATGCTCGTTGAGAAAAGAGTCATCTCGAACATCCAACCGTTTAGGTTCTATTGATGCATTGGACCCTCTGCATCCATGTCAAATAATTTACGGACCCTGTACCAGATAGCAGGTGCATATTCCAATATCCGACACATGGCGAGGGCGCAATGTCGGCATTGTGACACCGTCCTTGAAATACCCATATTAAAAGAAGTCACCTGAGACATTTGTCTCGCAACGCTCGCCCTCACTATGACACATATGTGCCACAAGATAGTTCACTTAGGCCACAAGGCCCATAGGTGGTAAAGAGCACACCATGTCTCCCTTTGAGTTTCATTTTGAGGCATTTTCAATCTTCTTGAAGTAGACTGACTTTGAAAACTTGATGAATGGGGCCTCACACTCTAAAATAGATGTGATGTTGGGATTTATATCATAAAGTCTCGTAATTAGTTATTTAATTTTTAATAATAATTTTGGTTATTATATTTACAATTTAATATTATCCATTTTATAAAAGATTCAAAGTTATTATTGTAGTCTTGAACAATATGTAGTTAACATACCATCTAAATTGTCTATAGTATATGGATGACGTTGGGCGTGTTACTCTAGTTGTAACGACCCTAAATTTCCACATACTTAGAGTCGCTACTAACGTCTCATGCTCATCCATAATGCGGAAATATAACTCTTACATGAACATAATTTATAATCTAAACTTCGAAAAAAATGTTTAAAACAACTTCTTCTCTAGAAAACACAGTCATGGTTTTACGTGTTTAAATATGAAATACTAAAATTTAGAGAAAATAAAAATAAATACAAAATAATTTAAAACAATGAAATGCAAAACAACCTATTCTAACTTAAAACTAGAAATTTAAATATGAGTCTACACTATGCACGTGTCATAGTCTCTAATCGCGATGCCGCCGTCCTCCGTACAAGTGCGCCTTGCCTTTACCTGAAAAATGATGTTCACACGGCCTGAGTATTTCGAAAAATACTCAGTAAGTGGCCCCACTATAGGGGGTCATGCAAATGCAAACATATCCAATCATGATTTAGGGACCTATCTCTAATCATCATAAAGGTGGCCTCTAGTCTCGGACAAATTGGATGTGTAGTACTTCCCTACACACGATTCACATGTGCGAGTGTGAATCTCCAGGGCGCTCGCACACTCCCTGGACCCTATGGTCAAGCTAATCTCTAACGACGTTCGAAGGTCAACAGAACCCCATAGTATCATGCGCCTCATGAACACCCTCATCTGTGCGCATTTGCACTCTTGCACATTCGCACTCATCATCATATTGTGCGCGTCCGCACTCATCATCTCTAGGGGAAGTAGCCTTATGCTTATGAACATACATATGCATGAGGTCCCTCTAAATCCATCATAATATATTTTCTGACACAACCTTCTAGTCTCATCTCTTTGTTACTCTAGTAACACATACTCGTGGATATTTATATCAATATCATTTTCATGCTCTTTGGGTTGTGTCCTATGTCGATCTAACGACATGATGCAATATGACACTCATCATCATATAGCATGCTCAATATGGAAAACATCATCATATTAAGGTAAACGTCATGCATCATCATACTCATCATATTGTCATAAAGTGCATCAAGCATATCAAGTACGTCATTCATCAAAATATATATATACTACGCACATCATCAAGCATCATAACTCATACATCATCATAACTTATACATCATCATACACTCGTAATACTCGTATACGACATCATACGATACAACTCATACATTGTCATAACTCATACATCATCACATACTATCATACAACATCGTACGACACAGTTCATACATCATCATAATTCATATAATTTTTAATCTATCCTATAGTAAGGCCACTTCCTCGGTTGGCCTTAGCCGGAGTAGTCCCTAATTTACTTAACGTAAGCTCTCGTTCCTCGTCAGCTACTCCAAATGTTGTTATCGGATTTTCTACTGTTTGTTATTTCCAAATCTCTATTTTCTATTTGCTTTGTTATTTACATGTAATAATCTAAAAAATAATAATAATAACAATAATATGTATCTGAGATACCTAGAGTCATTGGCAAATAAAACTTAAAAACACCCGAAAAGATTAGTTATAACTCATGAAAGATAAATTAGCTACTTACTGGGTACTTTAATTACTCATCAAAATTATTATAACTTTTCTTTCTTGATTTAGATGATGCACACCAACCGAGGACGAGACTAGCGGGCTAGGGACCATCGGGAATCCATGTATGGGTCTGTTTATGTAGTTATGTTTTTCACTGTTTAAAACTTACGTTGGTTGTTAAATGTTTTAAATAGTACTGGTTTTAAATGTTTCACTTGATGTTTATAGAAATGTTTTGAAAATGTTTCTAAATTTATGATTGATTGTAGGAGTTTGTTATCGGTGTCGATGGTAACTCCTGTAAGTCACGTTGTCGATGAGCGGTTGTTACAAGTTGGTATTAGAGCCTAGGTTATAGGTTCTGTAGATAGTATGGATTCCTTTAGTCCAGCTCAGCGGTATCTCGCCTCGGTCAGGTAAGTGATGCATGACTAAGTTGTATGAAAGAATAGTATGAAAAGTTTAAAAGATTTGATTATGACCACTTAATTATGTGTGTGACAGATATGGTAGTATTTAAGAGTTTAGACCCTGGTACGTCGAATGTGGTCCCAGGGAATGAGGAGCTGCCTGTAGAAGGAACTACTCCAGCAGAGGTGGTTCTTGAGCCTGCTCTGTCGGCAACTAGAGATCAGTCGATTATTGTGATTACTTTGGAGGCATTGCAATCATTCATTGAGAGCCGAGTGGATCAATCGGTATAGGTAGCCCTTGCTGGTCTTGGAAGCCAGGCAGCTCCGACAACACCTGTATCTAGCCAGGCGACTCTAGTGTCTGAAGCACCAGGAGTAGGTGTTCAAACAGCAATACCTCCAACAAGTTTGACAAAGCTACCTGGTATAACAGTGGTGATAGAGGAACCACAACAGGTAGTAACTTATGGGCGACGATTTATGATGGAAGAAAGTGAGTACATATGAGATTTTATGAAACTTACCCCGCCAGCTTTTGGAGGAAAGGGGACTGATTCTGAGGAGGCTGAATGGTGGTTAGAATGTATTGAAACAAAGTTTACATTCTACTACTACCTACCGAATAATAAGGTGTTGTGTGCTACATATTTGTTGGAGGACCAGCCCATTTTTGGTGGAAATCAAAGAAGCTGAAGATGAAGGCTGGTGGAGCCCCAAACCCCTAGGCGGTGTTCAAACATGAATTTTGTGAGAAATACTATCCTGCTCTAGCGAGATTGCGAAACCGAAAGGAATTTATGCAATTGGAACAGGGTAATATGTCAATAGAGGAGTATGAGGCGGAATTCACTTGATTATCTAGATTTGTTCCTCTTATGGTTGCTACTGGGGAAGAGAAGACATATCTTTTTATCCAGGGTTTGAGGCAAGAGATACAGGGATCCGTGTATGCCTAAGCTTCTCAAGATTTCGTTATTGCTTATAATGCTGCTGTGAAATTAGATGCTACCACCTCGAGGAATAATCAGGGTTCCAGCAGTCATACTACCAAGCGGTAAACAAAAATTTATCCAAATATCCTCAGGTTTGCAACAACAAGCACTACAGCTATGAGTAGATCGTTGGCCTTTCTCAGGTGATGGGGAGGAAGTTTGCAGTAAGTGTGGGTTAACTCATGCAGGATCTTGTAATGTTGTAGACAAGACATGTTGTAACTGTGGTAAGACTGGTCATCTTGCCAAAATGTGCTATAATGCAAAAAATCCTAATGTTGTACGCCCCGAGCGACCCGCTCTAGGAGGAGGAGGAGGTCAATCAAGTGTTGGGGGACTGCCTCAGGCTCGCTGTAAAGCCTTTGCCATGACAAGCAAGGCAGCGGAGGATGCCAGCACGGTGGTGACAGGTACTTTACCCATTTATGGCTACTTTGCTTATACTGTGTTTGATTATGACTCTACACATTCTTTTATATCATTATCGTTTGTTCATCAAGCCCGACTTCGAGTAGAGCTTTTAGGTTATGAGGTTATGATCTCTACACCTTCAGGAATCATATTGATAACTCGTGAAAAGGTGAAACTAATAAAGTAGAAGTATCTGGTCAACCATTAGACATGTGGTTAATGGTGCTAGATATGTATGATTACGACATTATTTTGGGCATGGATTGGCTATCTGCTCATCATGCCAGTATCGATTGTTATAAGTTATTATAAGAAGGAGATAATTTTTCACCTCCCAATGGGAAAGAGCTTCCGGTTTCAAGGTACGAAGCCGGGAAGTGTTCCCAAGACGATAACTGCTTTATAGGCTAGGAAGTTGATTAGTCACGGTGCTCTGGCATTCCTGGCTAGTATGGTAGAAGTGAGACGAGTTACTATCGATGTAACAGTTGTACCTATGGTGAATGAGTTCCTGGATGTCTTCCCTGATGAGTTGTCTGGCTTGCCACCAGAGCGGGAAGTCAACTTTGGCATTGAACTTGAACCAGGGACAACACCTATCTCTAAAGTTAGGATGGCCCCTGCAGAATTGAAAGAGTTGAAACTGCAACTACAGGAGTTGTTGAACCAAGGATTCATACAACCTAGTGTGTCACCGTGGGGAGCTCCGGTGTTGTTTGTGAAGAAGAAGGACGGTACACTCCGTTTCTGTATTGATTATAGGGAGCTAAATAAGGTGACCATTAAAAATAAGTATCACTTGCTGCGAATTGACGACTTGTTTAACCCGCTCCAAGTGGTAGCAATATTTTTTAAGATTGATCTTCATTCTGGTTATCACCAAATAAGATTCAAAGAAGAGGACATACCGAAGATGGCTTTTCATACCCGATATGGACACTATGAGTTTGTTGTAATGTCTTTTGGCTTGACCAATGCCCTTGCAGTGTTTATGGTGCTGATGAACCAGGTATTCTAGGATTTTCTGGATTCTTTTGTCATTGTGTTCATTGATGATATCTTGGTTTATTCCAAGACAAACGATGAACATGCAGAACATTTGAGGAATGTTTTGTTGGTTCTACGTGAACAAATACTATACGCCAAATTCTCGAAATGTGAGTTTTGGCTTCAGAAGGTAGTATTCCTTGGTCATGTGGTATCCAAGGATGGTATAGCTGTTGATCTAGCAAAGGTGGAGGCAGTTATAGGTTGGGCTCGACCAACTATAGTTACTGAGGTGAGAAGTTTCCCGGGTTTAGCAGGATACTACAGGCGATTTATTAAGAACTTTACAAAGATTGCAGCGCCACTAACTCAGTTAACTCGTAAAGGAAAGAAATTTGAGTGGAGTCGAGCTTGTGAAAGGAGTTTTTAGGAACTCAAGGAAAGATTGGCGTTAGCCCAGTACTTATTGTACTCGACGATACTAGGAATCTAGTAATTTATAGTGATGCCTCTAAGAATGGGTTGGGTTGCGTACTTATGCAGAACGGGAGAGTTATTGCTTATGCCTCTCGACAATTGAAAGATTATGAAAGCAACTACCCAACTCATGATTTAGAGTTAGTTGTTGTGGTGTTTGCTTTGAAAATATGGAGACATAATTTGTATGGTGAGAAGATACAAGTACATACAGATCATAAGAGTCTCCTATATCTGTTCACCTAGAAAGAGCTTAACATGAGGCAGCGTCGATGGTTGAAGTTAGTGAAAGATTATGATATGGAGATCCTACATCACTCTGGTAAAGCTAATGTGGTAGCTGATGACTTGAGTCGTAAGACAGCTCACTCATCTGCAATGTTGACGAGACAACCCAACATTCAAATGGAGTTTGAACGGGCTTAGATAGCTGTGTTGGTCAGGGAAGCGACAGCTCAAATAGCTCTTATGACTATCTGCCCGACGTTGCAACAACAAATTACTCACGGTCAGTAGAGGAACCCTTATTTTGCAAAAGTCGTGAAGCAACTTGAGACTGAACGAGTCAAGAATTTCTTGATGACAGGCGATGGAAGTTTGAAGTGGCGAAATTGAACTTGTGTGCCAATCGATGTAGAGATCAAGAGGAAGATCTTATTTGAGGCACATGAGTCTTCCTATATCGTACATCCAGGTACCACAAAGATGTATCAACATTTGAAAACATGCTTTTGGTGGCCTGGGATGAAGAAAGATGTTGAATAGGTGAGTAGGTGATTAGTTGTCAACAAGTTAAGGCACCTAGACAGAAATGTGTTGTATTATTGCAACCTCTGAATGTGCCCCAGTGAAAGTGGGAAGAGTAGGGGTGTACACCCAACTCGGAAACTTGAGAACCCAACCCGACCCAACCCGAAATATAAGGGTTGGGTTGTGTTGGATTTTGGGTTTGGGTCGGGCCCATTTTTTTTTAACCCGATCTTATTTGGGTTGGGTTCGGATACCAAAAGAAAATAATTGGGTCAACCTGGCTCACCCCAAAAATATTAAAAAAAAAAAGAAAGAAATTTAAACCCAAAGGCCCAAAGTTAAAGCCCAATCATTTGGTCTCTGAACAAAGCCCAATCCCAAGCCCAAACTTACACTTCAAAACCCAATAACTCTCCCTCCCTCTCTCCTATCTGCTCTGCTTCCTAGGCAGTAGGCACCCTCCCTCTCTACGTCCTTTAGCTTGAGGGAAATACCTCCCTCTCTCTACTCTCTCTCCTTCACGGAATAACTGTTTAAAATTATGTTATTTTAAATCGAGTTATTTTAAATTTCTACATAAATTCATTTGCTCTCTCCACTACCTCTGGCTCTCAGCTATTTTAAATCTGATGGTATATTTTAATTTTGATGCATTCTATGATAACGGTTCATATTGGGTTAAATGTTTGAATCATAATAGTTCTATTTTACTTTTTATATAGATAGAAAACAATAGTGCAATGTATGTGCGAGTAGCTCTAGTAATTATAATGCATCAAAACCACCATTCGCTACACAATCTGAATTTAAGAAGAAGAATCCCAGTAAATCAATCGTGTGGGATCACTTTTACATGATTAGAGAACAATAATAAGAGGCGCAAGTGCCACTATTGTTCGAATGAGTATGCTTGTGATACTAATTATTGTGGCAATTTTCAAGAATTAGTATCAGAAGCATACTCCTTAGAACAATAGTTGCACTTGCACCTCTTATTATTGTTCTTTAATCTTGTAAAGTGATCCCACACAGTTAATTTACTGGGTTTCTTCTTCTTAAATTCAGATTGGGTAGCCAATGGTGGTTTCGATGCATTATAATTACTAGAGCTACTTGCACATACGGTTGCACTATTGTTTTCCATCTATAAAAAGTAAAATAAAACTATTATGATTCAAACATTTAACTCAATATGAACAATTATCATAGAATGCATCAAGGTTAAAATATACAATCAATTTTTGCAAGGGGATATAATAAAAAGAGAAAGCTTACCCGTTATAGCGTTCCAGGAGACTAAAGAGAGAAAGACGGTGCGCGAGAAAGAAACAAGACAAAGAACGCGAGAGAATGCTATTGAGATCAAATTCCTTGTGGAGACTAAGTATCGAGAGAGATTTGTATTTTGTGGGATTTATGTAAAAATTTAAAATAACAGTCATTATTGCAAAGGGAGAGTGCTACTGCCAAGAATAACACCTAACTGCAGTTTTACCCGTCTGCCTGTCCCCAATAATTAATTCTCGCTGACCACGTCCGATAGGAATCATCGCATCAATAGCAATAAGTCCTGTTTGAAGAGGCTCATATACGGAACGTCTCGAAATAATACCAGGAGCGGGGGATTCAATTAACCGAGAGTCAGAAGCTGAAATTTCACCTCGGCCATCAATAGGTTTAGCCAGGGCGTTTATAACACGACCTAAATAAGCCTCGCTTACTGGTATCTGAGCAATTCTTCCCGTTGCTTTTACAGAACTTCCCTCCTGTATCAGCAAACCATCACCCATTAATACAACACCAACATCAGAGAAGGAAAGAGAAATTTCTTTCACGATTGAAGTAATTATTGGGGTGTGAAATGTCAGGTTTGGGTTTGGGCTTAAGCTTTGGTCAGAGACTAGACAAACTGTAGATTAGGTTTTGACTTTGGACGTTTCAGCTTTAATTTCTTTTTTTTTTTAATATTTTCGGGTTGGGCCGGGTTGACCAAATCATTTTCTTTTGATACTTGAACCCAACCCAAATCAGATCGGGTTAAAAAAAATGGACCCAACCCAAACCCGAAATCCAACCCAACCCAACCCAACCCTTATATTTCGGGTTGGGTTCTCGAGTTTCCGGGTTGGGTGTACACCCCTATTGTTTATGTCATATACAAAAAGTGGGCCTCATCCATAGTGTCAACAGGATAAGGTACTCATTTTTATCCTTGTACTATAGATCATTTTGACTATATACTTGAACTTGATCCACTCTTATGTCTCTACATATAGCTCAAGTAATCATACTTTAGTCAGAGTGTTCTTAGTTTATTGGATTTAGATTAATAATCGTAAAATTCACTTTATTCAATAACAATCTTTACAGAATAAACATCAATAATAATATTATTGAAAATAGAATATGTTTTTGTTTACAAACTATCAGTTTTAGGACATAAAACCCAACACAAGCTCCACCAATGTCATGCAAGAATAATTATTTTTCAATGTAAGTAAAATATTTGAAGTTACAATATGCTTTATCCAAATAATCTTAAAACGGTTAAACTTTTAAGATGCTATTTTTCTTTTGCAGGAATTAAGAATGCAATAGAGGGTTGGATAGTTTTAAATTTTTAGTCATTTTGTTGAATGTTGTAACTTTGGAATTAATTTATTGAATATTTTTTACATATTTATAAGTGAATTTTTCGCATTTTGTTGAATGATTATATATTGTGAATGTAGATAATTTAGTTAGATGTGATTCATTACATATTCTTTACATATTTATAGGTGATATTATGAATGCAATAGAGAGTTTGATACTTTTGATTACAACTCATAGGTAGTAATTGTTACATCATTTTAGGTCATACAAATTAATTTTTTTTTAATTTTTTTGGACCAACCCGAAAATAGAGGGTTGGGTTGGGTTACCAATCCAACCAATCCGAACTTTTGGGTTGGATCAAAAAAATCCTTCAACCCAGCCCAACCTGGACCATGTACACCCTTAGGGAAGAGGTGACCATGGATTTCATTACAGGATTACCTATAACCCAGTCTGGGTTTATAGTGATATGAGTTGTTGTGATAGATTAACTAAGACCGCTCATTTTATACTAGGGAAGTTTACGTTTTCAGTTGACAAGTGGACACAATTGTATTTAATGGAGATTGTAAGGTTGCATGGTGTACCGATTTCTGTTGTGTCAGATAGGGATGCACGGTTTACCTCTCGATTCTGGAAGAGTCTTTAGAAAGCCCTTGTTACACAACTGAAGTTTAGTACATCGTTCCATCCTCAGACATATGGACAAACTGAGAGATTAAATAAGATTCTCGAGGATATGTTGCGTGCTTGTGTACTTGATTTTGCTGGCAATTGTGACAGCTACTATATTTTGTGGAATTTTCCTATAACAATAGTTATCAAGCAACCATTTAGAAGGCTTCTTTTGAGGCACTTTATGAATGTAGGTGTCGAACTCCAATTTATTGGGAGGAGGTAGGTAGTAAATAGCTGTTAGGACCAGATTTGCTACATACGACCAATGAGGCAATACAAAAGATTAGGAAGAGAATTTTGACCACTCAAAGTCGTCAGAAGAGTTATGCTGATATTAGGAGGAAGGACCTAAAGTTCAAGGTGGGGGACCATGTGTTCTTGAAGGTTGCACCATTTCGTGGGTTTTTGCAATTTGGTAAGAGGGGAAAGCTTAGCCCGCGTTTTATTGGACCTTTCGAGATCCTTGAAAGAATTGGCCCAATAGCCTACATGTTGGCTTTACCACCAATGTTGGGTGCTGTACATAACGTTTTTCACGTTTCGATGCTAAGGAAGTATGTTGCAGATCCTTGCGTTGCAGAGATATTCCTTTTGTTAAAGTTCTATGGAAGAATCAACGAGTTAGCGAAACTACTTGGGAATGAGAAGAGGTGGTTAAACGAGAATATCCGCAATTGGTTGTAGAGTTAGAAATTTTTTAGAACGAAAGTTCTTAAAATGAGGGTAGAATTCTAATAATCTAAAAAAAAATAATAACAATACCATGTGACACACGTGTGTTGGAGATGTCCGAACATTGATGTAATGACCGCCTCTAAATCCACCCCCCTTTGGTGCCTAGCGTCCTTACTGGCACACCACCTCATGTCTACGACCTTCGGGGAACAGCGAGAAGGCTGACACATCGTCCGGTGTCTAGCTCTGATATCATTTGTAATGACCCAAATCCACTGCTAGCAGATATTGTTCTCTTTGGGCTTCTCCTCAAGCTTTAAAACACGTCTGCTACGGGAAGGTTTCTACACCCTTATAAATGGTGGTTTGTTCTTCTCCCAACCAATGTGGGACATCACATTTGAGGAGAGAAGGGTATGTTAGTTGGTGGAATGAAAACTATAAAGTTCGGGTAAGAATGTTAAAAACTAAAAAAAAAAAAAAAGACAGAAAACAGAGGAAGGAGAATTTTACCCATATGTTCGGTAAATCGTAAGGTTTTCAACGTTTGTTGTGATAGGGTGCAAACTTGAGGATGGGGGAAACAAGTGTGATCATTTTTAGCCATTGAAGCTCTGGATTCAAGTTGTTTTAAGCATTTATCCCAAAGGTAACGAAAAACCTATTTGTCTATACTTTTAAATATCAATATCTTCGTCTATATTGCATAATAAGTTATGAAATAGGGTTTGTTAGAATCATAATAAGGAGACTTATAAAGTTGTAGAAGAAGTCGAGACGAAATACAGGTTGTAGAGGTGGAATATGGCTTTGGGACATAATCGATATTAATAGAAAAGTTGCCAAAATTTCCGAGAATTCAAGGAAAAAGGAGATGCGCATGCAGTACACGTAGGGCGCATGGGAGCCCGCGAGTGAGAGCGCGACTGTGCACAGATCAAGCACGTGAGAAAAGCACATCGAGTGTGTGCAGGCGCGTGTGATGCTATTTTGATTCCTGGTTTGTTCTGTTCGACTCCTTTTGACCTGTCCTATCAAGATTGGTCTATACTTATCTTAAAAATTGTGAAATATACGTCTAATTGGAAAGAATTAGGTTGAAATACCCTATTAAACGTACAACCAAGGGAAAAAAGGATTCGAAACCAAGTAGCATATCGTCCTTTAAACTAGTTCTTAACTTGTTTTACAACATGTGGGTATGTTGTTTACATGATTAAGAGCTTAACATGTTAATATGAGCTTTGATGATATGTAATGTCTATTTGTATATTGTGACTGCTTGCTTGTGATGTAAACATGTTATAAATGATTACTAGAATGTTTTATGTGGCGAACATTACAAAGGTATGAAAGCATGCATTGGATGTGAGTATGTTATGGGAAGGTTATAACTCTAGATATGCTTATTGGTTGTTGAGTCATGACTTATTTATATGAGTATTGTAGTCTACTAATTCCCGTGGAGTTCCTGACCAACACATTTGAGTGCTAAGTCAGAGAGAATGAGTACTCCTGATCGTTGGTATATGAGTTGAACAAGCCAGAGAAATCAGTAGACGGGGCCGTATTTGACCGAGAGCAAGTCTTACATACGAGTCCAAAAATTCTGGATAAGCATATAGAGAGTCAGTAACCTAAGCTGAAGGTAGCTGAGATACCTCATTAATGAACTGACCCTCGTAACAGAAACTAGGAGTCATTGGCAAATAAAACTTAAAAACATCACGGGAAAATTAGTTATAACTCATTAAAGATAAGTTAGCTACTTATTGAGTAATTTAATTACTCATCAAAATTATGATAACTTTTCTTTCTAGATTTAGATGATGCATTCCAACCGAGGACGAGACGAGCGGGCTAAGGATCATTGGAAATCCATATCTAGGTCTGTTTATATAGTTATGTTGTTGGTTGTATAATGTTTTAAATAGTACTAGTTTTAAATGTTTCATTATAGACCGGTTTTGGAAATGTTTCTAAATTTATAATAGTTATTTTTTTTTTCCTTACTCATTTTATTATTTTTATTTTATTATTATTATTATTATATATAACTTAACGGCGCGTTAAACTAGTAAACTATTGGTACGATCTACTCTGTAATTATTATAAATGATTTGATCCAAACCGTTCATGTGTGGAGACATGTGAGTGAGGGTATCATACACAATAAATTTGTACAAAACTGGACCAACAGATATTTGAACTCTCTTTATAAATCCGTTAATTGAAAATATTAATATTTTACAGGATCATCATATGGACTCAATCTTAACACCAAAGTCATGCTTTTATGTATTTAATATATATTAATTATTTTAATATTTAATGTAACAAAGGCAATAAATATAATTTTATCTTTTATATATTTAATATATTAAATATTAATTTAAACTCTTCCAATTAAATATTTTATTTATTAGTTTGAATATTTATTTATTTTTTCTCTCAACTAAATTGAATATTAATGATATAAAATTAATTAATTGAACTATTTAATTAATTACTTTTTATTTAATTAACTATAGATCATTCTATTATAAAACAATGGTTGAACTCTTATGTACCACAGAAACAATGGTTGAACTCACCACAGGAGTTGTGTTTATTGATATAATCATTATAAGTGAGTCGACCCTTCATGAATGGTTACTTTAGTCAAAAATCTGTGTTTATCCTTGTAATTACATCTTTCATCTCAACTACCACTGATTCTCTAATAAATAATTTATTTATAATCCAATCAATCATGAACCAAGTCCTCTCGGGCCAGCACCTAAAGGTGAATTTGGTGTCTTTCTGGTTAGTAATAGAAGCAATCAGAGAGTGGGGATGTATTATGGGAGTCTTGAAATCAGTTTCTTATTTTGTCAAATCTCAAAATGGTAGACATATTGAATTAGTTTCAAATCATATTCACCCATGCAAATCAAAGGACAAGCCTTCATACGCAAGGAGCTCATAAACTCACTTGGAATTGAAATCGAGTCACATATGATCCTCTAATGAAATATTAACATTATTCAATTAACGGATTTATAAAAAGAGTAGATCATTTGTAATAACAAAAAAAAAAAAAAAAAAAACCTGTTTTAATAGTATTTCCAAAATATGGCACCCGGTATTATTCATATACTACAGATTATTCTAAATATTGATTTTTTTGATATGTCAATCGATAATATTAAATCGTAAATAAAATAATTAGATTATTAATAAATAAATAATTAATTACGAGAGTTTAGAGCATAAGCGGTGGACACTTTTCCAGTGCGCTACCCAGCAAGCTTGTGACAATCGGACCCTTTCAAGCCCTAATTTTGAAGCTATTTCAAGTTATTACTGCTCTTGGCCATGGCGGGACCTTCCTCGGCTCCTTCAGCACCTTCTTCCTCATCAGGTTCCCAATTTACGTATTCAAACGGTTCCTACTTTCCTTTACCTTTCCATCTCCAGCAGTCTGCTACGGCACCGGCAGGCCCCCAGTATCCCTCTCCCTATGTCGCTGCTCCAGGTCCTCCAGCAGTTCCGCTCCCCGTCACATCTGTTTATCCGGCTCCTGCTCCCGCTGCCTATACTCTCCCTCAATACCAGCAGGTCGCATAACATGCATACGATTTTAATTTTTACTGCGGAGTTCTGGTTTTGTTCTATTTTTGCTATGGTTTAGGGAAAATTGTTATGGAGCTTGATGTTTCTGATGGATAAGGGAATATTTTTTGGTTCAATTTATGGCTTTAGCATGCTTGTAACATTTCCCCCCCTGTTTTACCTACTATTAACAGGCTCAACAATTGTTTCAAAGGGATGCCCAAACGATAACACCGGAAGCTCTCGAGAGTGTTAAAGCTGCACTTGCAAGTAGTGAGATCGAGCATAAAGCAGAAACAAAAAAGAAAGCTATTCCTCGCAAGGCTGCCGGGCAATCTTGGGAGGATCCAACACTTGCTGAGTGGCCTGAAAGTATGCATTATTTACGTTCTTTAATTTCACGTATTTGCAATCATTGGGCTTGCTGTGACCTCTAGGAATAATTTTAATTGTTATGGGCTTGCTGTGATCTCTAGGAATAATTTTAATTGTTATGGGCCTCTGATATCAGCTTGAACCGATGGATGTTTCTTTTAGTTACTACGCGTCTTACATAGTAACCTCGGCGAATTTCAAGCAAGGACTGGATACTTGGCTTTGGACTTTACATAATTTTTGTAATGCACCACGAGTGGTTGGGTTTTCCTTTATGTAATTTTATGAATCAATAAAATAGTTTCTTGTTCCTCTCTGGAGAAAAGTATAACAAAATTAAATACAATAAAACAAAAGATCTTTTTGGCTACATGACTTTGAATATTTCTTTAGGAGGTAATGAGCCTGGAGAAATAAGGTTTTTGCTGTTATAATGGAAATAAGGGAGATAGATGGTTTTCCAAGAATCCTAAGGAGCCAATGGAAAAGAAACCAAGGTTTGAAGAATTCACCTCTAAGATAATTGGTAATGGGAGGGACATCGAATTGCAAAGGTAGCAAGGCTTATGTTTATACCTAGGAAGTATTAACACTATTTTTTGCAGAGTCTCGGACATCTATCATACATGGACATGCTTGAACACACACCTGACATTTGAAAAAAGTCTAATTGATAAGTGCTATAGTTGTTGGATTTACAAAACTAGAGGTCCTTCTAGGATCCTTGCAAATATTCACAAATAAGGCTAACTTATCAAATAGATTCCAACCAAGAGCTTAGTTAGAAGATGAAACTCTTGGATCTAACATAGAATCTAGGATGGTTACTCCTAGACGGCTCACCCTATAATTAGATTGATTAAAGCTAATCCGAAGAATCGATTAAACTTCAAACACAAAGCAAGATTTGAAAAAACCAGCACCAAGATGGGTTTGAGAAACACAAGTTTCTTAGTTTGGTTGCAAAAAAAGTCTTCCAGATACAAAGTATTACATGCCCTTAAATAAGCCCAAATGGCCGTTCAAGTTCCCAAGAATCAAGTCCTTCAAAGACAAATAAATGATAATTGGAGAAAATAAAACCTAGGAAATGAAACTCAATTGCACAACAATTGAGAAGTCTAAATGTGGAACAAAAAAAATGTAGAAATGTTTTAAATTGTCTTCAATATCTATGGTAGGATCCACTTGACTTGATGAGAACGTTTGACAAGTTTTAACATCATAAACCCTCAGGAGGTGCAATTTGGAAAGGCATCTCTTCACAGGTTCTACGTAGTTTTTTTGTCCATCGTGCCATCTTCCAAACTACCCTACTTTTGCATGCCATCTTTACTTCATTCACTTTTTGACTTGTTGAAATAACGTTATGAAGAAATCAGGGTTCAACATTCGTTCTCTCCTTGTGCATTAGCTAGTTTTTGAAGATACAATGTAGAAGCCTTTTGATTTTTTTTTGCCTTGTTCATTGTAATAGCTCCTTCAGGTACAAGTAATGGATCGAAGGTTGGATTCACATCACCAATTATTCAATATTTTAATTTCTTGATATAGTTCGAAAAAGCAAGTATAATAAAGTACAACATTTGTTGGATTTGAAAGCCCAATACCCACTAGAAAATGAAGGTTTAGGGTTTAGCCACTAGAAAATGAAGGTGCCCACTTAAAAAAAATACCTAAATTTAATATGTCAAAAATAAGAGAGCAATTCCACTTGTTTGATCCTATTTTCAAGTTTATTCCATAAACCTTATTGAAACTCAATCGTTTTTGGCTCAGTGTGGGAGACCCCGATTATTAGGGGGGGGGG
>NW_019272033.1:265132-278354 GCF_002738345.1 Cucurbita maxima | reverse complement strand
GGGGGGGGGGGGGGGGGGGGGGGGGGGGGGGGGGGGGGGGGGGGGGGGGGGGGGGGGGGGGGGGGGGGGGGGGGGGGGGGGGGGGGGGGGGGGGTGGTGTTGGACTTATCCTCGCAAATGTTTTCCTTTCTAGTTTCCCAGTCATCTCTCTATTTTTTAATGCCATAGGAAGGATTTATTCATGATTTCTTTTGGAGAGGAGTAGCGAAAGAACATGAAAACATTCTAGTAACTTGGAAAAACATCAACCTACTTGCGAGATATGGGGGTGGAAATTCATGGAAGAAAAGAATGCCCTATGGAAGGATGTAATTGCCAACAATTACTCTGGAGGAATAGATTCCAAAGCCGAATAGCCATGAGCCAAACAAAGGTCCTCGGAAGGAGGTAATTGCCAACAATTATGGTTGGGTTGTTCCTTTTAGGACTTTGACCGTTGATGAAATTCTTGAGTGGATCAAGCTCTACAGCCTCGTTTATATACAATGTCCTTCGAAGGTAGAAGATTCTCTCTCTCGGACCCTCAAAAGTGATGGTTGATTTTTGGTTAATTCCTTAACTTTTGAGCTAAGCACTCATCAGGCCCTCTCGATATTAATCCATCAAAGGTGATTTGGGTGGCTAAAGTCCCCAAGAGGAAGTGAAAGCCTTCATATGAGTCTTTGTCCGAGGGAATTTAAACACAAGGGATGTCTACAAAGAAGACAACTGAATAATCCATGCCCCCAACTTGGTGCATGATGTGCAGATCAAATGAAGAAAATCGGCATCGTCTTTTCTTCCTTTGCTCTTGGGCAAACTCCTTACGGGTTAGATTATTGAATTTTTTGGGGAGCTGGTGTGTCCTGAAAGAAATGATGGGATCTATTTTGCTTATTTTTGGAACTCCTTTCAAGGATAAAGGTTGTATTTTATGGTTCATGGTGACTTTGTGGAAACTGTGGCGTGAGAGGAACTAGAAAGGCTTTGTAGCGAAGACGACTAACCTTTACAAGTTTTGTGACCCCATCAAACTCTTTGCATCCATCTGTGTTCTCTTTCAAAGTCTTTTTGTAATTATGATCTTGTGCATATTTCAGCTGATTGGGAGTCCTTTTTTATGACCCTTTGGCCTAGTAGGGATAATTCATCTACCTTTTGTACTACTTCCTCCCAATCAATATATTTTTTGTTTCTTATTAAAAAAAGGAGAAGAAAATACACCCTTATTGGATAATGAATATTATTGGTTGTCTATCACTGTTTCGATGAATTTAATTTTGTTTTGATGTTGACTCTTAGATATTTATTTACTTTTATATTATTAAGAATTTTGAAATATTAGTGGTCATAGGCTTGCGTGTATGCACATAATTACAAAGAAAAAAAAAACTATCATAACCCCAATATATCATGTCCTAGTTTTTTATCATGTTGCCGTGTTAGTCATTTTATTGGTGACATATTTCATGTTTCTTAAATAGTTACTGATCTGCCGTACTCTTGATTCTTATATTTTTCCACCGATTTTGATGGATTTCCTTTTCCTGTTGGCTATGTAGAAATAATGACTACTATGGAGTAGAAATTGAATTAGTGCATGTAATGTTCCTATGCTGTACTCTCTCTAACTTTTTAAATTTTTATCTATTGCTTTCATCTTTAGCTGGAAGTATCTCTTACTGAGGAAAATTTTCTGTTGTTGCAGATGATTACCGTCTATTTTGTGGAGATCTTGGCAATGAAGTGAATGATGATGTGCTCTCTAAAGCATTCTCACGATTTCCTTCATTTAACATGGCTAGAGTAAGTTTATTGAGTCCAATATTCTACCTAATTCATTTTTATTTTCAATTTTTGTTCTTGGCATTCTGCATGATGGCTAGTTTCCTTGAAAGTGTTTGGTCTGTTTAAAAGGTCGCAATGCATCTATAGGTACGTCTTTTTGCACATTTACATGTGATTCTGATTGCATTTGAGGTTTCTGATATGTCCACAGGAATCTGTTCCTTGATTGTAATATATTTTTTATATTTTTTAAGGTTTAAGTTCTATTTTGGTCGAAAAAGCTTTTAAATTATTTTGTTTGGCTTCTAAACTTGTAAATATTCTGTTTTGGTCACTAAGCTATCAACTTTATCCCTGAAACAATGCATAATAAACTAATTTAGTCATTTCTGTTGATCACTTGGAGTTTGCTAACCTGCTTTGTGTAACCCCAAAAACATTCCTAGTAGACAGACACTCACCAGATTTAGGAACAAAAGATGTGTCGAATCAAGTTTCTGTTAAATGATTTTTATAAATTAAAGCAAAACTAATGACTGATAAAATATATTTTTTATGCAAAGCTGACGGACAAAAATAGAATCATCTGGAAGACTAAAATGAAAAAAGTATAATATCTCCAGAAATAAAATAGTATTAAAACCTGTTTTTATGTTTCTTAAAAATTATTTATGAGGTTAAGAGTTTTCTTTCTTTAAGAAAGATACGATCATCTGATTGGGAGTTATGCAGCTGGAACCTCTTTATGGAGCTAGTATCCCTTAGAATTTACCAAGTTCATAGACTAGCTTGAGTTGCAACATGGTTGGGTCATTTAAACTTGTCAGAGGCAGGTTAGCTCTCGAGCTTTTATAAGTGTTTATTCTTTTCCTTGGTATTTTCACTCTCTTACTGCTTGTGTGGGGGTATGAGGAAAGTCCCTTAAAATTTTATGCACGAAACTATCCATGAAATTTTCAACAGAGGGACTTGAAGACTATGTGAGCTCTTGACTTTTAGTAATGATTGGAGATATTTTCTTTTGGTATTCACTCACGAATCTTAAAGATAGGAGCTGTTAAAGTGATCGGCCCTGTGATTTCTTCCCTCCTTTGTGGTCATTGTATGGTCATGCCATTAAACATAGGCGTTACAACCATTTCATCTGGTATTGGGTCTTGTCAAGGAAGATTTATTTTATTTGTGTTTTTGTTGCTCATGCATATTTTATGGTTGAACTCGTAATTTAATTCTCACCAACATTTGTAGTTTTTGAACCATTGTCAACTTCAAGGACATTGCCCAATTGTTTATAAGGATTTCTATGGCATAATTTTATGGAAGTGGTTTGGACCAATTGATGCACTTTTATAAGAAACAATCTCAACTTTGTATCTTGAAAAATATACTACTTTATGACTTTGCGGATTAACCTAAAATATTTTGATACTCTATTTATGGTTTATTTTCTACTTGCCAATTGATCTATATGCCTATAATTTTGTTTAGGTTGTTAGAGATAAGCGAACTGGTAAGACCAAGGGTTATGGGTTTGTTAGCTTCTCCAATCCTACGGACCTTGCTGCAGCACTAAAGGAAATGAATGGTAATATGCTTATTTTAGTTTTATATGGGTTCTGCAGTTCTTTCATCTCTCTGTTGGACTTGTGCTTCCTGTTCAGTTCTCATGACATGTACTGTGTGTAATATAATAAAACCTTCCTCGTTGGTGGAACGCTATAGGATAACAAGTTTAATTAGGTTGCCATTTAACTTTTTCTTTTTACGTGAAACAATTTTTTTTTTTTTTTATTGAAATAATGAAAATGACTAATGCTCAAAAGTTACAATTCTTTTTTGTTTTACTTCTCTCTCATAAACATTTTGAAGAAAGTTGTAAGAAATTATAATGTAGGTTTTGAAAAAAACAAGTGTTTTTCTGCATTCACACTTTGGTCAGGATTTTAAAGTATTTCTAAAATGTACAATACCGAATTACTTTCTAAAAGAACTAAACAAATTAAAGGATAATCTTTAGATAGACTCCATTTTTTTATCTTATGATCGCCTCCTGTGGAAGAAATTTCCTATGAACTAGACCCATCTGTATGAACAGCGTGGTCAAGAATCTTATGGTCTAATCCTCAAGCTTATGTGTCTCCTAGGGTGTGTGGTAATGGTTGGTAGTTTGACATTCTTTAATGCCTTGTGTTCTCTACAAAATCTCTGAAACTGTTCTTTACCTTCCCTTCTTTTCCTTTTACTTCTTTTTGCTATAGCTTATGTGCTTAGACCCTTCTTGATTGCAGGCAAGTATGTTGGAAATAGGCCGATAAAATTAAGAAAGAGCAATTGGAAGGAGAGGACAGACTATGATGCCCTGGAAAGACACAAGGTAAATAATGTTCGGTGTTCGTATGCACCGTTGCTTCTTGCTTATTTTTAAAGTTTGACGTTTCAGTTTTTTTGATAAACTAATTTGATGACAGAACCACACTCAAAAGAAATCAAAGCTTCCAAAGAAGAGTATCTTGCACAAGTAGAGGTCGTTCACATTCTTGCGTCTTTGTTTACTCCTCGAGTATAATCGTCGATCACTCAAGTGATCGGTACCGGATGTCTAACCAGTGTTTCAGGAATGCCGTGAAGTTAGTATCTGAGTGAACTTTCTGTTCTCCGCTGCTGCAACTTTTTTTAAATGAAGTGATTGTGCACTAGAGAAGATGTTTACTTGGAAGGAATCGATCTTGTAAAGTGTTGTGCATTCTCCATTCTCTTTGGCTATTTAATGAAGGAATGGAAATCAACAGGCTTTCACTGTTCTTGACCATTGATCTGACATTACATCTTATTTCAAACGACGCTTAAATGTGATTCAGAAAGAAGAACGATTCCCCTTTGTTTGGGCAGAAGAATATAATATCCTCAACGAATTGAAGATTGAGATAAATACAACTTATCTTTATTTTTATCTTTCCCTATCGTTGCGCACAACAACTGTTTAATTTCATCCCACTTAGACAATTTAGATCCAGTTCAAGATGTTTTGATGGCATTAGTTTGGTTTCCTGGTTGATCTGGCTATGTTTAGGCCCTTTCCTACCATTATTACTCTCCATCTTCGACACTTTTGGGACACTTTTGGGAGCATTTAAGGTAAGTAGGGCTATTGTTTAGATCATTCAAATTATTTTGAGCTAAGTTTATATTATTATTTTATGTAAGTTATGTAAATCAATTTCCAAATAGAATTCTAAATATAAATATGATTGTGAGACTTTTTAGGAAAATTAGAGAACAGTTTTAAGTTAGCATCAAGAGAGCTTAGTAACTTTAGCTTAAGTCAACCAAGTGAATGGTTTTAATGTTGGTCTTCCAGGGTAGGGGTGTACATTCAACTTAAAAACTCGACAACTTGGACCAATACAATTCGAATTATAGGGATTGAGTTGGGTTCGATTAACATTTTGAATTGGATTGAGTTAATTTTCTGAACCAAAATTGATTCGGTCCAGTTTCAAGTTCATAAAACAAAAACCTCAGTTTGACCCGAATCAAGAAAAAAATTTATGAAGTACTTTAAGAAGTTTAGTGTATTCATGTTTGGTCGAGTGGTAATTTGGACTCAGAACTCCATGTTATAACTAATAAACAACTATTCAACCATCTATAAGTTTTGTTTTAATTTTAAGAATATAGTTAATAATAGATTATTGAATATGGTTTATACATAGCTTATTTTGAAACAAAAGCACCCCGTTTAATGTTCATAATGTTCATAAACTATATATATATTTCCGTCCCTTGCCAGATTTTGGTCCAAAGATGAAATTCTTAATGATAATTGGTTGTATTCACCGATTTTCGCTTTTATTTTACCAATTCTTAAATGAATTTTTTGAAATTAGAAATTTTTATTTGTATTTGTTGGAAGGGACTTTAAAATTCTTTTTACTTCTCATCAGTTGGTGGATAATAAATGAAATTAAATATCAAGTTTTATAAAAAAAATTGCTCAAATGTTTGACTGTTCTAGTGTTTACTATACTTTCTGGATCAACTTTTAGTACGGATGAGAAGATTATCAACTTTTAGTATCGGTGAAAAGATTCTTAATTATTTTAAGTATTCTTTAGCACCCAAAACAGTAGTGATAGTAGCTTCAAGGGAATTGGTAAGGTAATACGACTTGGATTCGAACCAATGAAGCTACTTTCCCTTTAGTAGATCGGGAGTCTTTGATTGTCGCCCAGTAGGCTATTAGATTGAGTCGAAAGCCTACCAGCGCATAAAGGTTCTATCAAGTCAAAGTGGAGATTTTGAAGAACTCCTATATCCAATGAACCACGGTGTATGTGTGCCGCTAAATTAGGCATAGGTTTCTTCTAGTATTCAAAGCTCCTGATTTGGGGGCGTATATGATACCTAGGCTCCGTCAAAATTGAATGGATAGAAAATTAGTTTCAATATATTTAAAAATTTTGTTATGAAATTGAGAAAGATTATTTAAATTCTAAGTTGTTTATTATCTCTAACAATATTATTATATCACAATATATATATATATATATATATTTTCTAAGCCTTTTCGAAGCAACCTTCAACTTTATTGTTATATTTAATTTTTTTAAACTAATCATTTTCATTGTTTAGGCCTCTATTATTCTTTTTTGAATTACTACCGATTTAGATTTATTTGTATTTGTTTGTGAACTTTTAATTTATTTTATCTTAGATTTGATAGAATAATTATAAATTAAGGAAAAATAAAACTTTTTTAAAAAATTAATTTTTTTTTAACAACTCGTCAACCCAACCCGAACCCAGTCTGAAAATAGATGGTTGTGTTGGGTTACCAATCCAACCAACCCGAACTTTTGGGTTGGTCCAAAAAAATTCCTAAATCCAACCCAACCCGAATTATATATACCCTTAAACCACGAGCTTGTTTGGATGACTTGTATGCGATATGATGTGTGTTATGTTATGTGACAATTTATATTATTGACATGTTATGATATGAATGTTATATGATGCAAGAATCTTCCTATGTCATGCCACATATCTTAGGTTAGCATGTACCTACTATGCCTCTAAGACATTGAGAAACCATGTATATTAACCATGGAGATATATCAATATATGTATGCATGTCTCATAGGAACGTGCCATGAAAATGGATGGAGGTATGATTTGCATCATAAGTATGTATCATGATTTAAAACTATGAGATCTCATGCATATCGTATGTCATGTGCATCGGTATACTTCCCCATTATTATTAGTACATACGTGTACACTATGATATTACGCACGCTTCTTTTTCTTTGTGGCTCCGAGCAGTGTGATTTTACTCTAGCTCTTAGATAAGCCAAGGGGGTATGTATACGAGTCTGCCTGGTAGGTCAATATGTACATGTTAGGACCGCACAACAACTCACACACTCAATCTAGATAAACACAAAGAACAAGAGAGAGAAAATGCAAGTAGAAATATTGATTAGAGGTTTATATTGCTGCATTCTTTGCCTCCTCTATCTTCTCCAAACATATATCACATTTTTCCACTAACATGCGAGTGAAATAGTATTGTCTTTTTTTATCTGTTTTGTCTTTAAATGATAGACCAAGTTCTTCAACAACTGTATGACACTCTGGTTATCTGTAATAAAAGTTCTTCTTGCGCTGCTTCTTGCCTAATTCTTATATAGTCTTTCATCTACATCATCTTTCTAGCTTCAGCTATTGCCACGTATTCAGCCTCAGTAGATGAAAGAGCAACACATTTCTAAACCTTGAACATCCAACTCACTGTTGTTTCGTCTAATTTTAGTAATACTATAAATGTACTCTCATCTACTCACGACTTGCAAAATAAAAGATATCATACCCACAATAACTTCTGAGGTAAAGGTGCGTGCCGCACTCACGAGGGACTGCCAGTGATATTCTGGAGGAAGGTGGGGATGACGTCAAGTCCGCATGGCCCTTATGGGCTGGGCCACACACGTGCTACAATGGCAATGACAATGGGAAGCAAGGCTCGAACGAAAGAATATTTCTAGCCTTTCAGTAAATAAAGTGAGACATTTGATGGTCCGGATCTCTCTGAGTGTAGATATATCCAGATGTGCTCTTGCTAGAGTCTACATCTCCACTAAGATGAGCATCCAAGAAACCTTGTAGAACTACTTGTGCTTCCCGAATTTGATTTCTAGACATGGAGGTGTCCAAAAATTTCAAATTTTCTCTAGAAGGTCCTAGTTCACATTAAAACAAGGTTAGTATCAAAATTGGGATAGAAAATAAATAAGCGGGCATCGAACGGGCAAAAAAAGGGACCCCACACACGTACACATGTCTCAAAGCACAAAGATGCACGACAATGAGTAGGGCCCACATGCATGGGAAAAGCCTCAATGAACACAATTTTTATCTCAGCCTGAGTTTGAACACTAAACTTGTGTGATTCCTATCCAAGATCATCATATCCGAACATTAGATCTTACAGACGACTAAAACTTCTCCGATCTTCGAGAAAACTGAAACTAAAACACACCAGATTTTCTTTTGTTCTTTTTTCTCGGTTCTTGGAAAAAATGAATGATGTGATGATCTGATGGCACGAAATTAGCTTCTTCTCTCTTGATAGTAACCATTGAGAGATTTTATTTGCCAACATCGGACTCGATTAATGGTACGAGCTTTTTCTTTCTTCTTCTTATTCCTTTTCAAACCCTAGTCTCTCTCCTTATCTCTATTTTACTTCTTTCCTATTTTTATTTTTATTTTTATTTTCTATTTTTTTCATGTCTAATCCATTTTTTTCTAAATTTTCTGTCATTTTTTTATAATAGTTTTTATAGGTCCCTCGAGGTGTCCCAAACGATTTTCCCTTCTGCATCGGTTAGATATTCACTCTTCAAGACTCCTAATAAAATCATTAAAGCTAGAAACGGGCCTTTGGTGTTACAAAGTCTCATCTCCTTAGAAACTTTCGTCCCCGAAAGTTTGTTATCCCTAAAAGAGCTTGGGCTAGGATTCCTTGACGTCCTCCTCGTGTTCCAAGGTCACTACATCGTCCTCATGGTTACCCCACAATACCTTGACTAGGGGAATTTCCTTGCTTTTCCACTGTTTGACATCACGTGCTAAAATTTTAACAGAGATCTCCTCATAAGACAAATCCTCCCTCATGCTCTATGACGTGAGTGGGAGGGTGTACTTTTTTAGCATAGATATATAGAAAACGTTGTGCATGGTGGTGAGGACGGGTCATAGTGCTACCCTATACACCACAAGTCTTACCCTCTCAAGGATCTCAAAGATACTATGAATCTCGGGCTCAACTTACCCATCTTCTCGAACCGAAGCACCCCTGTCATAGGTGTCACCTTTAGGAAGATATATTCACCCATATCAAACTCGAGGTCCTTCCTATGAGAGTCTGCATAACTCTTCTGCCAGCTTTGTGTTGTTAGTATCCTCTATCTAATCTTATGCACCGCCACATGAGCTGTAGCGAACAAACCTTCGGCCCCATGAGTTGTTGTGAATCAACCTCTTTTCGGAATATAAGTGTCTGACACCTCCCCCATACAAGGCTTGTCATCTGAATCGCTACTTGGTAGCTATTATTATAGGCAAACTCCATAAGAGGTAGGACACGATTAATACTGGTAACCCATGCAGACGAACAACTACCCGGATGTACAACTGAACCCATCAACCCACTTGAAACGTACTCTTGCTTGGTATGAAGTGAGATGTCTTGGTGAGTCTGTCAATGTGATATCCCACATTCGTTAGAAAGTGGAACGAAGTGTTCATTTTAAGGGTGTGAAAACCTCTCCATAGTAGACATGTTTTAAAACCTTGAGAGGAATTCCTTGGAGGGAAAGCCTAAAGAGAACAATATTTTGTAACAGTGGACTTAGGTGGTTACAAATGGTATCAGAGTCAGCAAGAACGTTGGGCCCCCAAATGAGTGGATTTTGAGATCCTACATTGGTTGGAGAGGAGAACAAAATATTGCTTATAAAGGTGTGAAAACCTAGTAGACGCGATAATCTAGATCACATCATAACCTTTCCTGGTTCTAGGTAAGTTCAATTTGAAGTCCATGCTCACTTCCTCTCACTTTTACTAGGGAATGTTCAACGGTTGCAGCAACCCTGTTGGATGATGTCTCGGAGCCTTCACTTGTTAACAAGGTCAAACAGCGGCTCGCATACTCTGCGAACATGTCTTCATTTCAGACCACCAATAACAACTGTTCAGGTTTTGATACATCTAGGGTGAATTGTAAAGGATGTCTTGTGAGCTTCATATAAAACCTTCAAAATTCTCTCATCCTTAGGTACACACGGACGACCTTGTCACAAGAACCCGCTATCTGAAGAAAGTGAAATTCTCTCGGTTCTCTCTGCCTCCTGCATATCACAGACCTTACTGAACTGTATGTCTGCAATCTGTGACAATAATACATGGCTAGCTGCATTGTTACCCCTCTGATCACCATGACAATCTCAGCTCTCGTAATCTCATCTGTAACTTGCTCCGTTTGGTGACCAATGTAGAGGTATGAGTTGTCTTCCTACTCAAGGCATCTACTACAGCATTACTCTTACTTGGGTGGTAAAGGATCTTGATAACGACCCTAGATTTCTAATAATCTAAAGTTGCTACGGTCATCCTTTCCTATGCCCTTATGCAAAATTAAACCTTTAAAACTTCATCATAAAACATTGTCATAGACTTATATGTTCAAAAGTATCTTTAAAACAACATAAGGAAATACTAAATAAAACAAGTAAAATATAAAAGTAAAAACTCACCTAAGACTACGAAAATAAAATACTATTATATTATGTACGTGTCATGGTTTCTACCTGTATGTCATTATCAGTCGTACAAGGATACCTTACCTTTACTTGAAATATAAGCAACACACGACTCACACGTGTGTTTTAAGAAATACTTAGTAAGCGATCCTAATATCAGGGTTAGGGAATGCAGGCATATGCAACTCATGTTCTAGGGACCTATCGTTAAAACCATATGATAAGGCAACCCTAATGTTTAGCCCAACGATCCAAACTTGTGTTGAAGCAAGAACCCTTGAATCAAAGAAATTAACACCTTCTAATAAATATTCGGATCAATCAAGAGATAAGGCTAGAGTTACTTCTATCAAAGATCTAGAAGCGAAACCTTGTTCTAAATTGAGTCACTCCACAATCGAACTTAATCAAGGCTCGATTAAATGACTCATATTCAAACTATTTAGTCTCTAAAAAAAACTATCAATTTTTCAAATGGCCACTAAAGAATTTAGTGACCATAATTTACGCCCACTCTCTTTAAATATTCACAAAATAAAAAGTCAATTTGACAAATAACTTCCCACCCTTTCGCCCATTACAACAATTATGAAATTAAAAATAATAAATAAATTTTTCTAATCACTTATAAATCAAGTGCAATTTATAGTAACTTCATACGCTACTTCAACGGTGCAAATATTCATTTCTGAAGCTTCAAATAGTTCTTCCTCAATCGAATAAGCTTGTAACACATGAAATAATAATTGAACCGAGCCTATCCAATTTTGTAGATGAAGAATGAATACTTGTTGAATCTTCTTGGCCTTGGATCGTGTAATAGGTCCGGTTGGAATACTGTGATTCTTATCACCATCATAGGGGTGGTCTCCATTGGGCATCACCATCATAGGAGTGGCCTCCACTAGGCACATGTCGTCATACATAAGACAAGTCTTCCGATTGAGCCGATAGTAAGACCACTTACTTGGTTGGCTTAGACCGAAGCTACACAACTCCTTGAAGTTAGCTTAACATTGCTTTCTGAAATTTAATTCTATAGAGTCCAACAATCAAACAATCATAAATTAGAATTCTACTATGGAAATTGGCTCACCTAATTTAAACTTAATCCTAATGATTTAAACTAGCTAAGCCTAATGTTATACTAACCTTGAACGCTTTCAAAAAGTTGAAACGAATAAGAAAAGGGTCCGAGCGTATCAAACCCAAGTCAAATTAGCCAAAATGCTGGCCTTAAACAATAAGAAAGTGTATTCTCCGACTGGCTCGAACCATTCAAGTGGGATAATAAAATGAAGTGAGGGACCTTCCCTTGGAGGCCAACTCCTCACTTCTCAACTTAGGCAATGTGGGACAATTTTTCTTCATTTTAATTTTTTCGGGTTATTATATTCTCTCTCATGTTCAGCTCCTCTTCGGTAAACAAATACTTTAAACTCTTATTTTGTTTGCTTTTAGTCAGTCTTTTTAGTTATCGTCCAAAATTCGAAGCCTAAAAAATCAGGTCACGAGTGTTTAATTCTAACATACTAAACATTTAACGCCTTGTTTATTGAAGGACGAATGAGAATCGAGAAATGAGAATGTTAGGACTCGTGTACCCCGTTAAAAAAAAGACAATCTCATTCGTTCCATAAGACCTCATCAATTTCATACATATTCCTTATTCAATGGGTGTCACTATGTTTTCATTAATAATTTTCATTCTTATTATTTATCTCACATCTACAAATGAGACCCACCAACTTTAATTAATTATTTAGATTTTTTTCTCTTATTTTAACTACAAGCAAATTTTCCTCTCATTAAAAGCATATGTATAGATTCATTTATTACACCTAAATTAAAATTTTATATTTAATTTTTTTTTTCAAATGATCTATATTTAAAAAAAAAGTAATATCATTTTTATCCTTAAACTCTTGAATTTCCCAAAATGCCCTTAAACATTAAAATTATTCGAACAATATCTTTTTTATTAAAATAAATAATGAGAATTGACGTGACAACTGAGGTATGAAAATTAAAAGTCGTACATATAAAAGAAAAAGGCGTTTATTTTATAATATATAGACAAAATAATTACTCATTTAAATAATTATTTGCATGTTTAGAGCTTTTAAATTTATTTATTTAATACATTTTTGAAAAGGTAAAAATGATAATAAAATGATTATCTCATTTCTAAAAATGATAGATAATTGAATTAGCTCGACTAAAACTAATACTAATACTAATAATAATAATATATATATATATATATATATATATATATATTATTTTATTTATTTTTGGAGTTTATAATATAACGTACATATGACTCGAGAAACCGATTAACTCAAACTATCCAATCAAAACTATTAAGATTCAACCGAGTTAGTTTTTTTTTTTTTTCTTTATTATTTCGATTTGGGTTGGGTTGAATTTTTGAAAAATAAAAAATTCAATCACTTCGAGCATTGACACGGTTTTGGTATAATCAACCCAATCCTATTTTAAAGAGGTTATAAAAATTAAAAGTAATTAAAATTTATATGAATATTAAATATTTAAATTTTACGAGATTTTAATTATTAAAATAGTTTAAGAAATTTTTGGACAAAAAAAAAAAAAAAAAAAAAAAAAAAAAA